>NC_053394.1:220201217-220493729 GCF_905171765.1 Bufo bufo
AGTTATATAACTGAGGGGTATCAGGGGACATTATGGGTAATATTATAACTAAGGGTTATCAGGGTACATTATACAAGGGTAATATAACTGAGGAGGACTCAGTGCTATCAGGGGACATTATACAAGGGTCCTTAGTTATATTACCCCTGTATAATGTACCCTAAATACCCTCAGTTATAGGGGTATAAGGGTTGAGGAGGGGCTGGGTGCAAGCAGGCAGGCCATGAGGCGAGGTAGTGGGGGTACATACTTTTTAAAAAACTTTTTATTCTTACTTTGTTTTCTTCTTAGCTTGCCTAGGGGCCGGCCAGGGCAGGGCCAGGCAGAGTTCTTGGGAAGTTGCCACACACAGTCCTCCTCTGGACCTCTTCTGTCCGAAGCTGGGGCCTGGGCTGGGCACAGACAGGCTCACTGACACTAGCAGACGCAGTAGCAGAGCTGCAGACCAGAAGCAAGCGTTCGCACGGGCGGGCAGGCACTCAGCTTTACGTGGTGACATCAACTCTGCGGCTGCCGCACTCCCAGCCTGCGCCCGCCCTGCATGCTTTGCCTCCGCTGGGTCTGAACGCCGCTCCCACCCCCATCTGTCATGTCTGTGTATGTTGTCTGTGTTGTGATTTGTGAATCACTCACTCAGTAGTGCGGGCTAGAGACTGGAAGTTCGGATCTTTCACATGAATCGATTCAGAAATCAAATCTTCGGTTCACCCGCTGACTCTGCTGAGGTGAGATGCAAGTGAACCGAAGAGCTTAGGTGGTGCGCATGCGCGGATGCGTCGATTCGCTTGCTGACTCGCTGAGTCGGCTCTTGCCACTTGGTCTGAGCTCTGACTGAGTGAGGAAGGGAAGCGGACAGGACTCAGGAACCGTGGTGTGCATTGTTGCGCAATGCATTGTCACCCACAGTGACAGTCTGACAGTACAACCAAGTGAAGTGAATGCACAGGGAAAACTGTATGTGCTAAGTTGATAACAGTAACACTGGCTGATAATAAAATAGTCCGCAGTCCGCACAGACATCACACAGGAAAATAACTAGTGTGAACCCACCCTTAGTTATATAGCTACTGAATGAGACAGAAGTTTCAGAAGAAGGGATGCCTTTAACATATATATCTCCTTAAAAAGCCAATTTGATCCTAAAGGGTTAATTCAACCTGTAATCTAAACTCTGTGTCATTACACTGATGTCTTATGTCACTGCTGACTGCCGGCCCCCTCCCTCCCTCCCCAGTATTAAAAGCATTGGTGGCAGTGGCCACAGGCTAACAACCCCCCTCCCCCCCATCATTGGTGGCAGCTTTGCACAGACCTGTCACTTACCAGTAGGAGGAGCGCTGGCCTGCCACAGACAGCGCATGTAAGTATAAGCTAAGTTATCATGGCAGCCAGGACTGCAGTAGCATCCTGGCTGCCATGGTAACCGATCGGAGCCCCAGCGATTAAACTGGGACTCCGATCGGAAAGGCCGCTCTGCTGCCACCAATGATGGGGAGGGAGGGGGGTTTTTAGCCTGTGGCCACTGCCACCAATGCTTTTACTACTGGGGAGGGAGGGGGGGCCGCACTGGCCACCAATGCTTTTAATACTGGGGAGGGAGGGAGGGGGGGGGGCCACACTGGCCAATAATGCTTTTAATACTGGGGAGGGAGGGAGGGAGGGAGGGGGGGCGCACTGGCCACCAATGCTTTTAATACTGGGGAAGGAGGGGGGTCTGGCCCCTGCTGCCTGGCAGCACCCGATCAGGGGGCTGAGATCTGCACAATTAACCCCTCAGGTGTGGCACCTGAGGGGTTAATTGTGCGGATCACAGCCCCCTGTAAGAGATCGGGTGCTTTTTAGGCAGAAGGGGGCAGTTATGTACACAGTTCTTAGTATATTCTAACTTGAAGCGTCCCCATCACCATGGGAACGCATCTGTGTTAGACTATATTGTCGGATCTGAGTTTTCACGATCGTGAAAACTCCGATCTGAAAAAGCTGTTATGCAGACGGATCCGCACTGAACGGATACCATCGTTTGCATTTATATGTGCGGATCCGTCTGTGCAGATACCAGACGGATCCGCACCTAGCGCAGGTGGGAAAGTAGCCCTTTTCTCTGCTATTACAGTAAGACAGATGCAACAATGGACTTGGAACCACAAAAAAACGGCTTTATGTCACCTACAAAATTAATAGACTGATTAAAGGGGTTATCCCATGAATAATGTAAAAAATGAAATCGGAGATCATAAAGTCAATGACAATCTCTTTCTAACAAATCTAGAGCAAGCCCTGTACCTTATATGGATCCCTAGATCTCCCCATTCATTGCTTGGCTAGATTTACAGTACAGACCATAAGTTTGGACACACCTTCTCATTCAAAGAGTTTTCTTTATTTTCTTGACTATGAAAATTGTAGATTCACACTGAAGGCATCAAAACTATGAATTAACACATGTGGAATTATATACATAACAAACAAGTGTGAAACAACTGAAAATATGTCATATTCTAGGTTCTTCAAAGTAGCCACCTTTTGCTTTGATTACTGCTTTACACACTCTTGGCATTCTCTTGATGAGCTTCAGGAGGTAGTCCCCTGAAATGGTTTTCACTTCACAGGTGTGCCCTGTCAGGTTTAATAAGTGGGATTTCTTGTCTTATAAATGGGGTTGGGACCATCAGTTGCGTTGAGGAGAAGTCAGGTGGATACACAGCTGATAGTCCTACTGAATAGACTGTTAGAATTTGTATTATGGCAAGAAAAAAGCAGCTAAGTAAAGAAAAACGAGTGGCCATCATTACTTTAAGAAATGAAGGTCAGTCAGTTAGCCGAAAAATTGGGAAAACTTTGAAAGTAAGGGCTATTTGACCATGAAGGAGAGTGATGGGGTGCTGCGCCAGATGACCTGGCCTCCACAGTCACCGGACCTGAACCCAATCGAGATGGTTTGGGGTGAGCTTGACCGCAGAGTGAAGGCAAAAGGGCCAACAAGTGCTAAGCATCTCTCGGAACTCCTTCAAGACTGTTGGAAGATCATTTCAGGGGACTACCTCTTGAAGCTAATCAAGAGAATGCCAAGAGTGTGCAAAGCAGTAATCAAAGCAAAAGGTGGCTACTTTGAAGAACCTAGAATATGACATATTTTCAGTTGTTTCACACTTGTTTGTTATGTATATAATTCCACATGTGTTAATTCCTAGTTTTGATGCCTTCATAGTCATGAAAATAAAGAAAACTCTTTGAATGAGAAGGTGTGTCCAAACTTTTGGTCTGTACTGTATATCTAGCTGACAGCTCAAGGGGGAGTGTCTTTTCTGCTGCAGCTCAGGAGGCGTGTCCATGCTCTCCCTATCACAGTTCAGGAGGCAGTTGAAAGATGAAACTGAGCATGTGCGGCCTTCTTAATGAGCAGGTCAAAGAAATAAGAAATTAAAGGGGTTGTCCGGGTTCAGAGCTGAACCCGGACATACCTCCATTCTCACCCCATCAGCCCCTCTGACATGAGCATCGGAGCAGTTCATGCTCCGATGCTCTCCTTTGCCCTGCATTTTTTGGAGATCCGGTGACGTACCGGGGCTCTCCATGGGGCTGCTAGGAAGCCCGGTGACGTCACCGGCACTGATGGGCGGGATTTAGCGCTGCCCTAGCCACTAAAACGGCTAGGGAAGCGCTAAAGCCCGCCCATCAGAGCCGGTGAAGTCACCGAACACACTGCCGGGCGGAAGATTCCACCCGACAGTGTGTTATTGAAAACAAAAGAGACCTTGCCCTGTGCGATTTAGCGCAGGGCAAGGGAGCGCATCGGAGCATGAGATGCTCCGATGCAAGTTAGGGGTGCTGCGGGGGTGAAATTCTGGGTATGTTCGGGTTCAGCTCTGGATAACGGATAACCCCTTTAAGTGGCACCATACAGATATATTTTATTGAATAACTCAGTGGTTTTAATTACATGCAATAATAAAAGTATTCAGATCCAGGTGCTGGTTTGAAAACTGTAGAATATCTTTCATGGGACAACCCATTTAACTCTACTATTACAGTAAGACGGATGAAAATGCTGGGTTTAAAAAAAAAAATGGCTTTGCGTCACCAACACAATTAAAAGATTTATTTACTCTGCTAATACAGTAAGACGGATGCAACAGTGGACTTTGGAACACCGACAAAATTAACAGACTGATTAACTCTCCTATTGCAGTAAGACCGATGAAAACACAGTCTTATTTTTTTTAAAAATGGCTTTGTGTCACCGACACAAACACTAGCGTTCGGGTGTCCGCTTGTGAGCTCCGTTTGAAGGGGCTCACAAGCGGCCCCGAACGCATCCGTACTGCCCTAATGCATTCTGAGTGGACGCGGATCCGCTCAGAATGCATCAGTCTGGCAGCGTTCAGCCTCCGCTCCGCTCAGCAATCGGACACCTGAACGCTGCTTGCAGCGTTCGGGGGTCCTCCTGGCCATGCGGAGGCAAGCGGATCTGTCCAGACTTACAATGTAAGTCAATGGGGACGGATCCGTTTGAAGATGACACAATATGGCTCAATCTTCAAACGGATCCGTCCCCCATTGACTTTCAATGTAAAGTCTGGACGGATCCGTTCAGGCTACTTTCACACTTAGAATTTTTTTTGAACTATAATGCAGACGGATCCGTTCTGAACGGATCCAAACGTCTGCATTATAGGAGCGGATCCGTCTGTGCAGACATCAGACGGACCCGCTCTAAACGGTAGTGTGAAAGTAGCCTAACAGACTGATTTACTCTGCTATTATAGTAAGACAGATGCAACAGTGGTATTTTAAAACCCCCAAAAATAGCTTTGTGTCACCGACACAATTATCTTGACGGATTCAGTGTCAGACTGAAGGGCCTAGGGCCTACCGGTAAAATTAATTCTGGGGGCCAACTATAAACTACATGCAAATATTGTCAGCTCATATTGAGTCAGACAGCAGCAAGACGCTACAAGATGATTATGGGGGTCCCTGCAATGACTTTGAGAGGGTAGGTCCCTGATGAAAGATGATACTGGCTGGCCTGCCTGTTTATCTACAAGTAATCTCAGCCCTCCGATGCATCTATAGAAAATAAACTGGGTAATTTGTTACATTATCTAACCAGTTATTTATATGAACATTGACTGGTTGTGATGCTGAATGCTGCATATCTACAGTATATGTACTGCAATCAATCTATTGTGCCATGTGCCACTTGCAGGGTATGAGGTCTAGGGACCCACCTTGCTCAGGGGCCCACTGGGGGATTCCCCTGTGGGCCAGTTCGAGCCTGGACGGATTAACTACTGTATTTGCGTATCACAGAGGCAATTTAAGGGTTTTGCATAAAAAAAAGCTATGTGTCATCGACACAATTAACAGACAGATTACCTATTGTATTTCTGTGTCACAAGGGCAATTTAAGGGTTTTGCACCAAAAAACAATAGTTATGTGTCGCCGATACAATTAACAGATGGATTAACTATTGTATTTTCATGTCACTGGTGCAAAGGGGTAGTATTGCACTGATCAAAAATGACTACAGGTCACCCACAGACTGAAAAGCACGCTTAAGTATTGTATTTCTTTGTCATTGGTGCAAAGGTGTTGTATTGCACTGACCAAAAATGCATATATGTCACCTTCAAACTGAACAGCCCGATTAAACATTGTATTTCTGTGTCACTGGTGCAAAGGTGTATTGCACCCACATAAATGCCTACAAGTCACTCACAGAGTTAATAAAAAAATGAAAGCATTACACTGTCCTTCAGTGTAACAGTGTCTTGTCATTACAATAGTCAGAGCAGAATGGCGGCGCACCACGTAATCCGGCATTTGTTCATGTAGGGGCACATGGTGCACCAGCCAATCACATCCATGCCAATACTAAGCATGCCTCTGATGGCTTCCAAGTGCCCACATCTTAAATTCTTGTTGATTGGCTGCAGCCTTTCAACAAGCTTTATTTAAGCTCCGACCACAATCACGGATTTTCACACCAATGTCCGTGTTCGGGTTCAGGTACCCGGACAATGTAATTTCCGGTACGAACACAAAAATGGCGGTCCGGGTTCGCTCATGCCTATTCAAGGGGTATCGATACTTTTTCAAGGCACCGTAAATATTGACATGGAAAATGAAAAAATACATCACCAAATATTGTTTAAAACGTGTTTTACATAAAAACGTGATGTAAGCAATAAGTAATTTTCTGATGACACATTCTTTTTAAGGGAATGTGATATCAGAAAATTAACTTTATCATTAGTATCAAGTGCACCATGACTACTAAGAGTTCACCAGCCCGTCCTAGTTATTTGCTGCTTGCTGGAGCTGACAGATGCTTGCTGCATCATTGCTACCCCTTAAGGCTACTTTCACACCTGCGTTCAGGTGTCTGCTCGTGAGCTCCGTTTGAAGGGGCTCACAAGCGGCCCTGAACGCAGCCGTCCGGCCCTAATGCATTCTCAGTGGAGGCGGATCCGCTGAGAATGCATCAGTCTGCCAGCGTTCAGCCTCCGCTCCGCTCAGCGAGCGGACACCTGAACGCTGCTTGCAGCGTTCGGGTGTCCGCCTGGCCGTGCGGAGGCGAGCGGATCCGTCCAGACTTACAATGTAAGTCAATGGACTTTTTATTAGAAAACTTAACAGAGATCTGACTTAATAGGATGGAAGAATTTTTTCCGTCTACTGATACCTACCCAGATCCCCTTTAAATAATCACGCCAACACCTACTTGCTTGGTAAAATGACCATGACGGCCAAACTTTATTATTCCACACATTAAAGCAACATCTTTCACCATATAACATGAATAATAATAACAATAATAACAGCAGGCACTTATTAAACATCCCTCAACATTATCACCTACTGCACCGTACCAAGGATCCTGGAGGGCAACCCAAACTAGCAGTATCCTCCTTCACCGCCTCACCTCGTACTTCAAGCTTACCCTTGGCCGCACTCACCGACCCAAGGGCACCAACTCCTTGAAGTATACCAGTATCCCTCCTGTAGGCCTTGTAGCCCAAACAGAAGCCCCATCCTCGGTATTAACAAACCATATGAGATGCAGGCTCCAACATGTCCTGCATCTCTTAACCATTGAATTGCTCCCCCAGGATCCCATATCAAGCAGCCACAAAACGACCACCGGTGACACCTCACCTGTGGGCGTCCCGCCATACCTTAAGGGCAGTCTCCAAACCCTCCTGAATACCCAATGCCCACATGTCTATGCCAACGTCATTCAGGTGCACACCATCCTCTCTCAAGAATTGAGGCGACGCCGCCTCCAATTCCCGGTGACGCACTACCAAACCACCTTGCCTGCGAACAAAACGCCCCACCTCCTTATTCAATTTTGCCCGGGCTCTATTGATACGCTCCACCGACCTGGCCAACCGCCAGCTACGTCTCGCAACCACCTCTGACCAAACAATCAACAAATCCGGAAAATCCGACAATAAGCGCAGCACATCCAACTTAATGTCCCGGATCACATCCCGAGATCGCCTAACACCCAGATCGTTTTCCCCAACATGGAGCACTAAGATATCAGGCGGCCGATCTAAAGTGGCATTAACCTGAATTTCAGGCAACACCCGACCCCAAAGGAGCCCCCTCAACCCAATCCACCTGATTACCAACTCATCTGCCGGGAAACCCAATTGGCGTCCGTTCCGCCTGACATCCGCACGTAAGGCCCCCCAATGGACGTACGAGTGCCCGAAAATCCATGCCAGACAAGGCGCTGCCCCTGTAACAAAAAATAAACATATCATAACAGATCCATAACACCAACATGTTTCACTCACAAAAGACCCGCCCTACAGTCATTCATAAAAGATGAGGTCGAATATATGATTGAAAACAATCCGACTCCCAGCGACCAATACGCTTGATAACATCTTCACCCAGCCCCCACCTGGCCGCTTCAGTTGCTGCCCCAATCCGAAAGGAGTGGGAAGCATAATCATTAACAAGCAAACCCGCCGCCAACAAACACTTCCTAAAAACAGATATGAATTGAAAGCGAGACAACCGCAACCCGTCCTGATGAACCAACAATGCACCCGATACATCCGGCCGCACTCCCAGATATTCCTCAACGCAGCGCACTGGACAAAGTACCGACCCCACCAATTGCCGAAGCCACAAAACCACACCTCTACCTTCCTGATCAGTTTTAGACTTGCGTATTACGCACCGCAAACTGCCTTCCAACAACAGTACATCTTCCAACAACAAACCTCCACCACCCGAGCGACTAGCTGCTACCAATTCAGAAATACGAAACGCTCCAAAAAAGGCTAGCGAAAAAGCAGCCCTAAACAACAACACCTCAAATGCCGACACACAAACCGACTCTGCCCTCCCCCACAACAACTGCAACACCGCAAAAGACACTGGCCTTCTAGTGTCCCTCCGAATCAACCCACGACGGTAACCCTTCAACGCCTGCCGAACCCCAAAACACTTAGAAACATCCGCCAGACCCCGCCAGCGCAACCAGAAAGCCACAGCCGCAACCCTCTTTGACACCACCGAGAAAGACAGACCTGCCGCATAACACGAACCAACCCAAAAAACCAATAACGTCCGGAAATCATCATCCGAACTACAACCACCTACCTGCTCTATCAATTCCTCCCACAAAACCCACACAGCCGAGTAGGCCGCGCACGTACCTCTACTAAGCGACTGCCTAATCAGGTCTGCTGACACCCCAAGACCACGCTCCAGAGCCACTGGGGACAGGGTAACCCCCGAACTTCGGCACCCGGCGCCAAGCTGCGAAAGCGATCCCACTGGAAACGAGAAAGGGAATCAGCAAGTGAGTTATCTACCCCAGGAACATGCACAGCAACAAAACAGGCATTCAGCCGCAAACCCCTCAACACCAAATGCCTTAATAAATTCAACACCGGCGGAGAGTTGGCTGTCTGACTATTAATCGCCTGCACCACACCCATATTATCACAGTAGAAACGCACCCGCCGATTCCTAAGCCATTCCCCCCACAACTCCGTAGCCAAAACAATAGGGAAAAGCTCCAACAACACCAAGTTGCCGAGGACACCAGCCCGTCTACACTCTTCCGGCCATGCCTCCGCACTCCATTGCCCCTGACAAAAAACACCATATCCACCCGAACCTGCCGCATCCGAAAACAATTCCAAATCCACACTACTAATCGCCTCTTCCATCCACATAGACCGCCCATTATACTCCCCAAGAAAGCTCTCCCAAACCGCCAAGTCCTCCTTTACCTCAGCCGGTAACCGTAAGTAATGAAACGGTGCAACAACACCCGCAGTAGCCAACGCCAACCGCCGACAAAAAACCCGTCCCATCGGCAAAATACGACAAGCGAAATTCAGTTTGCCCAAGACCGACTGCACCCGCTTGAGCTGGACCTTTTTGGCCCTTCGTAGGAAGACAACCTCAGCCAACAAATCAGACACCTTGTTGTCAGGTAGCCGACACTCCATGGCCATGCTGTCAATCTCAATCCCCAAAAACGTCAATGCAGTGGAAGGACCCTCTCTGTTTTGTCACCCGCTAAAGGGATCCCAAACCTAGCCGCCACACGCTCCATCGTATGCAACAGAACAGCACACACCCTGGATTCAGCCGGACCTAAGAACAAAAATTGTCCAGGTAATGCAATACTGAATTCCACCCAGACTCCTGTTTCACTACCCACTCCAAAAACGAACTGAACGATTCAAACAATGAACAAGAAATTGCGCAGCCCATCGGCAAACAACAATCCACATAAAAACAACCCTCCCATTGGAAACCAAGTAAATGCAAGCTATCCGGGTGGATGGGCAACAACCGAAAAGCAGCCTCAATGTCCGTTTTAGCGAGCAAGGCGCCCTGCCCGAAACGCCTAACCCAACGCACCGCCGCATCAAACGACGTGTAGGACACCGAACACAACTCATCAGCAATCCCATCATTCACAGACCCCCTTGCGGATATGACAAATGATGAATCAACCTAAACTTATTGGGCTCCTTCTTAGGCACCAAACCCAACGGGGAGACCCACAAATCAGGCAAAGGACGCTCCTTGAAGGGGCGTACAACCCTGCCCGCCACAACCTCCTTCTCAATCTTCTCCATTACCACACCCGGATGGCGCAATGCCGAGTTCAAATTCCTATCCGATACACTCGGCCCAACTAAACTACACGGAATCACGAAACCTTCCGTAAACCCCGCCAACAACAACCGAGCCACCTCCCTATTTGGATACTTCCTTAAATAGGGGGCCATCTCTTCCACCCTCACCGGCGTCACCCCTCTTCTGCGTAGCCTCGGGTCCCTTACCCCTCCCTCGCCGGAAACACCGCGACAAACTGTGGGAGCCACCGCAACCGGAGCACTCATGCTTGTACCGGCAGTCTGACAAGAACCTGCAATATCCTTCATTATACTGCCAGCAACAACCCTTTCTACTTCCTCCTTGCACCTCCGAGGCCGAGGGACCCCTGGCCGCTCCCCGAAAGGGCTGCGAACCTCCCCTAGGTGCCGCCATCAGCCGCATCCAAAGACCAATGTCCTTATGATCCCATCGTATGCTGGGCCTGACCGCCTTCCGCTGCCGGAACTGCTCATCATACCTGAGCCACGCCACACCCCCATAAGTCCGATGAGCCTCCCCTATCGCATCCATATAGCAGAACAGTGCAGAGCAATGTTCTGGCGATTTCTCCCCAACCACACTGGCCAGAATCGCAAAGGCCTGAAGCCAGTTCTGAAACGAACGCGGGATCAATCTATACCGCCTCCGTTCTTCCTCCTCTTTCTTACTCTCATCAGGTTTACCCCTATCTAAATTAAATTTTTCCAACGGAAGCAATGAGAATATTTCCACATATTCATCCTTCCAAATCTTGTCCCTAATTTCCTGCTTCAAGTGAGCCCCCAGCGGCCCCTCAAAACACACATATATCTCCCCCTTCGCGGCATCCGCCAGCCGAACTCCATCCCCCGCATCACTACTAACACCCGCCACCGCCCCTGAACCTGAGGCCTGCGAACCAACAGCGGATACATTCACCCCGGAACCACCAGAACCCTGCACCATCCCTTGATCAGACGCCCCCAACGCCTGAGCGGACCCCCAAACTGACGCCGGAGAGACAGGCGCCCCGGTCCCCAGCCGTGAAAGCAAAGACAGCATACCCGACAGTACCTCCCGAGCTAAAACATCCGCCCCCCCCCCCACACTATGCTGTACTGGACCCCCAACCAGCATCTGACACAACGTCATATCACCTGGACGTCCCCGGATGAATCCTCCGGCAGCCGCGGATCCGCTCAAAGACACTCCCACCGGCGTGCTTGCTCCGCAGGGCACGGCGACATCCAGACTGGAAATATCTCTCCCGCCTGCCGTGACGTCCGCTCCCGGATCCAGTTCTCCCTCCTCCAACTGTGACGCCTCCCCCTCCAGCAGATGACTAGAGGGGAGGGTAATGCTCCTACTCCTTGATGTATGGGCCTGATCACTCGGCCGCAGGCTGTCCATTCTTCCTGCTTGCAACAGAAGAGGCTCTGCAGCAGCTGTACTGCAAGCCGTCTCTCCCTGCCCCTGCTCCAGGGGCAGAGCCACAGTATTCCCTTCATTAACAATTAGGGTGCAATGACGCCGGCCCACCACTAGGGGTCGCGACGCTTCCACTTCAACACCGGCTCCTGCGCTTTCCCTGGACACCTCACTCATCAGCTGCCGGCCTGTATCCATCCGCCGCAGCGCCGACACCTCAGACAATGCAGCCGCACGAAGGCCCGAACCGGAAGACGGCCCGGCCGCACTGCTTCCTCCAGGATCAGGTAAGGCCCTCCTGGCTCGCTCCCCGCCCGGAGCATCTCGCAGGGATGCCGCCGCAGGCGATGCCACTCTCCCCCGTGTAACATGGGAAACAGGCCTGGGGCGAACCCGGCCCTCTCCCGCCGGCCCGCCACGCGATCCCGGATTCCTCCCGCTGCGTCTGAGGGCCCGACCGGCTACAGACACCTCAGACCGCAGCGGAGGGTCCCTGGCGGGACTCCTAATACGTCGGCGGACCCGAGGGGTGGATTCAGGGCTCAAGCGCTCAGGGGGGACAGATCTCCTGGCCCTGACAGCGCGAGCGGACGCGACCGGAGGCGGAGGGGGGGGGGGGTTAAGAGCAGCCTGGATGGTCTGCTGAAGAAAATCCATACCGTGCAACTCCACCGCAGCCCTCACCGACGCCAAAAGCTCATCCATGGAGGCCATTACCACAAAAACTCGCTGGCTCAAGCTGGCAACTGACCAGTAGCCCCTCCCTCAGTTATTTATATACAGCCCGCGAAATTACCAGCTCCCCCCACTCCGTCCAGCAGTCCAGCCCCCAACCATACACCAACCCAGCATCATTAACCCCTTACTAGCCTACAGTCTTCCCCCTAAGTCAGTACGCCCTGCGCTATGTCTGCGCCTCGCTCCGTTGCTATTATTACAGAAATCATACAAAAACATTTCCAATAAAATAACTTAGCCCGACCAGTCACCCTCCCCCTCCATTCCCCCTACACTCATAATATCCACTCATACTCATCCATACACTATTTACATATTTACAAAATAAACATAAATATAAACATATTTACATACCCTTCACCCACCCACATATAGCACAAAAAGCCGATCTCCCAACAGAAGTTCAAAAGAGGAAACCTCGAGCTTCTTCCGTCCCAAAGTTCAATTCCCCAGTAGGACTTGGTTAATCGACTTGATAAACAGACATAACAAATATATATATATATATATATTATTATTATTTTTATTTTATTTTAATTTTTTATGATTTTTTTTTATTATATATATATATATATATTATTTTTTTTTTTTCCTCCTCCCCCTTTTACCCTCCACCCAACCTAACTAGCCCCCAAAACCACTAGAAAAAATAATAATAATAAATAAAAAAAATAAAAAAAATAATAATCTATACACAATTTATAATACTATACTTTTAATTATTATTATTTTTTTAATAAATATATACATATCATACATATGTCATACCATTATCTCATAATTCATTGCCAAAACATAGACAATGCCTAAAGCCAAAATCAACTTTACAGCTATGGTTCAGTGCCTGTAAATAGGGATGAGCGAACCCGAACTGTATAGTTCGGGTTCGTACCGAATTTTGGGGTGTCCGTGACACGGACCCGAACATTTTCGTAAAAGTCTGGGTTCGGTGTTCGGCGCTTTCTTGGCGCTTTTTGAAAGGCTGCAAAGCAGCCAATCAACAAGCGTCATACTACTTGCCCCAAGAGGCCATCACAGCCTTGCCTACTATTGGCATGGCTGTGATTGGCCAGTGCAGCATGTGACCCAGCCTCTATATAAGCTTGGGTCACGTTGCGCTGCACCTCACTCTGCTGATTCAAGCATAGGGAGAGGTTGCAGCTGCGATGTTAGGGTGAGATTAGGCAGATTAACTCCTCCAAAAGACTTCATTCTGTGATCGATCTGCAGCTGTGGATCATTGAAGTGCTAATATTGACTTGCTCACTTTTTTGAGGCTGCCCAGAGCGTTTTTAGATCACTTTTTTTCTGGGGTGATCGGCGGCCATTTTGTGACTTGTGGTGCGCCAGCACAAGCTATCACCAAGTGTATTTAACCATCAATAGTGTGGTTATTTTGTGCTATATCCTACATCAGCTGCAGGCTGAGCCTGTGTCACCCAAGTGCATTTAACCATCAACAGTCTGGTTATTTTTTGGCCATATACTACATCTGGTGCAGGCTGAGCCTGTGTCACCGAAGTGCATTTAACCATCAACAGTCTGGTTATTTTTTGGCCATATACTACATCTGGTGCAGGCTGAGCCTGTCACCCAAGTGCATTTAACCATCAACAGTGTGGTTATTTTTTGGCCATATACTACATCAGGGGCAAGTTGAGCCTGTCACCCAGCGCCTAAAAAATAGACCTGACATTTCTATTCAACCAAATCTGTACTGTTTTAGCTGGTCAAGTTATTTGTAGTGACTGTAAAAGCACATTTTTTTTTCTGGGTTGAAAAACTATTCCCAAATTTGCCATTCTCAAAATAACTAGTTTCTGGTATTTGAGGCCTACTTGAAATCTATCCCAAAAAGGATATCTTACATTGAAGGTGCTGATAGTGTCATTCAGAAAAACCTAAGACACACGCTACCGTGCAGATAGAAGTCTGATTCTGTGATTAAACCTATACCTGTCACACAGCGCAAAAAAAAAACAGGCCTCACATTTCTATTCAACCAAATCTGTACTGTTTTAGCTGGTCAAGTTATTTGTAGTGACCGTAAAAGCACACTTTTTGTTCTGGGTTGAAAAACTATTCCCAAATTTGCCATTCTCAAAATTGTGGTGAACGGGAACAATGAGGAAAACATCTAATAAGGGACGCGGACGTGGACATGGTCGTGGTGGTGTTAGTGGTGCTGGGAGAGGACGTGGCCGTTCTGCCACAGCCACACGTCCTAGTGAACCAACTACCTCAGGTCCCAGTAGCCAGCAGAATTTACAGCGATATTTGGTGGGGCCCAATGCCATTCTAAGGATGGTAAGGCCTGAGCAGGTACAGGCATTAGTCAATTGGGTGGCCGACAGTGGATCCAGCACGTTCACATTATCTCCCACCCAGTCTTCTGCAGAAAGCGCACAGATGGCGCATGAAAACCAAGCCCATCGGTCTGTCACATCACCCCCATGCATATCAGGGAAACTGTCTGAGCCTCAAGTTATGCAGCAGTCTCTTATGCTGTTTGAAGACTCTGCTGCCAGGGTTTCCCAAGGGCATCCACCTAGCCCTTCCCCAGGGGTGGAAGAGATAGAATGCACTAACGCACAACCACTTATTTTTCCTGATGATGAGGACATGGGAATACCACCTCAGCACGTCTCTGATGATGACGAAACACAGGTGCCAACTGCTGCGTCTTTCTGCAGTGTGCAGACTGAACAGGAGGTCAGGGATCAAGACTGGGTGGAAGACGATGCAGGGGACGATGAGGTCCTAGACCCCACATGGAATGAAGGTCGTGCCACTGACTTTCACAGTTCGGAGGAAGAGGCAGTGGTGAGACCGAGCCAACAGCGTAGCAAAAGAGGGAGCAGTGGGCAAAATCAGAACACCCGCCGCCAAGAGACTCCGCCTGCTACTGACCGCCGCCATCTGGGACCGAGCACCCCAAAGGCAGCTTCAAGGAGTTCCCTGGCATGGCACTTCTTCAAACAATGTGCTGACGACAAGACCCGAGTGGTTTGCACGCTGTACCATCAGAGCCTGAAGCGAGGCATTAACGTTCTGAACCTTAGCACAACCTGCATGACCAGGCACCTGCATGCAAAGCATGAACTGCAGTGGAGTAAACACCTTAAAAACAAGGAAGTCACTCAGGCTCCCCCTGCTACCTCTTCTGCTGCTGCCGCCTCGGCCTCTTCTGCTGCTGCCGCCGCCGCCTCGGCCTCTTCTGCTGCTGCCGCCGCCGCCTTGGCCTCTTCTGCTGCTGCTGCCGCCGCCTCGGCCTCTTCCGCTGCCTCTGGAGGAACGTTGGCACCTGCCGCCCAGCAAACATGGGATGTACCACCAACACCACCACCTGCGTCACCAAGCATCTCAACCATGTCACACGGCAGCGTTCAGCTCTCCATCTCACAAACATTTGAGAGAAAGCGTAAATTCCCACCTAGCCACCCTCGATCCCTGGCCCTGAATGCCAGCATTTCTAAACTACTGGCCTATGAAATGCTGTCATTTAGGCTGGTGGACACACACAGCTTCAAACAGCTCATGTCACTTGCTGTCCCAGAGTATGTTGTTCCCAGCCGCCACTACTTCTCCAAGAGAGCCGTGCCTTCCCTGCACAAACGATAAAATCAAGTGTGCACTGCGCAACGCCATCTGTGGCAAGGTCCACCTAACCACAGATACGTGGACCAGTAAGCACGGCCAGGGACGCTATATCTCCCTAACTGCACACTGGGTAAATGTAGTGGCGGCTGGGCCCCAGGCGGAGAGCTGTTTGGCGCACGTCCTTCCGCCGCCAAGGATCGCAGGGCAACATTCTTTGCCTCCTGTCTCCTCCTCCTCCTACTCAGCTTCCTCCTCCTCTTCTTCCACCTGCTCATCCAGTCAGCCACACACCTTCACCACCAACTTCAGCACAGGCGGGGTAAACGTCAGCAGGCCATTCTGAAACTCATATGTTTGGGGGACAGGCCCCACACCGCACAGGAGTTGTGGCGGGGTATAGAACAACAGACCGACGAGTGGTTGTTGCCGGTGAGCCTCAAGCCCGGCCTGGTGGCGTGCGATAATGGGCGAAATCTCGTTGCAGCTCTGGGACTAGCCGGTTTGACGCACATCCCTTGCCTGGCGCATGTGCTGAATTTGGTGGTGCAGAAGTTCATTCGCAACTACCTCGACATGTCAGAGCTGCTGCATAAAGTGCGGGCCGTCTGTTCGCGCTTCCGGCGTTCACACCCTGCCGCTGCTCGCCTGTCTGCTCTACAGCGTAACTTCGGCCTTCCCGCTCACCGCCTCATATGCGACGTACCCACCAGGTGGAACTCCACCTTGCATATGCTGGACAGACTGTGCGAGCAGCAGCAGGCCATAGTGGAGTTTCAGCTGCAGCACGCACGGGTCAGTCGCACTGTGGATCAGACACACTTCACCACCAATGACTGGGCCTCCATGCGAGACCTGTGTGCCCTGTTGCGTTGTTTCGAGTACTCCACCAACATGGCCAGTGGTGATGACGACGTTATCAGCGTTACAATACCACTTCTATGTCTCCTTGAGAAAACACTTAGGGCGATGATGGAAGAGGAGGTGGCCCAGGAGGAAGAGGAGGAAGAGGGGTCATTTTTAGCACTTTCAGGCCAGTCTCTTCGAAGTGACTCAGAGGGAGGTTTTTTGCAACAGCAGAGGCCAGGTACAAATGTGGCCAGACAGGGCCCACTACTGGAGGACGAGGAGGACGAGGATGAGAAGGAGGTGGAGGAGAATGAGGATGAAGCATGTTCACAGTGGGGTGGCACCCAAAGCAGCTCGGGCCCATCACTGGTGCGTGGCTGGGGGGAAACACAGGGCGATGACGATACGCCTCCCACAGAGGACAGCTTGTCCTTACCTCTGGGCAGCCTGGCACACATAAGCGACTACATGCTGCAGTGCCTGCGCAACGACAGCAGAGTTGCCCACATTTTAACGTGTGTGGACTACTGGGTTGCCACCCTGCTGGATCCCCGGTACAAAGACAATGTGCCCACCTTACTTCCTACACTGGAGCGTGATAGGAAGATGCGCGAGTACAAGCGCACGTTGGTAGACGCGCTACTGAGAGCATTCCCAAATGTCACAGGGGAACCAGTGGAAGCCCAAGGCGAAGGCAGAGGAGGAGCAAGAGGTCGCCAACGCAGCTGTGTCACGGCTAGCTCCTCTGAGGGCAGGGTTAGCATGGCAGAGATGTAGAAAAGTTTTGTCACCACGCCACAGCTAACTGCACCACCACCTGATACGGAACGTGTTAGCAGGAGGCAACATTTCACTAACATGGTGGAACAGTACCTGTGCACACCCCTCCACATACTGACTGATGGTTCGCCCCCATTCAACTTCTGGGTCTCCAAATTGTCCACGTGGCCAGAGCTAGCCTTTTATGCCTTGGAGGTGCTGGCCTGCCCGGCGGCCAGCGTTTTGTCTGAACGTGTATTCAGCACGGCAGGGGGCGTCATTACAGACAAACGCAGCCGCCTGTCTACAGCCAATGTGGACAAGCTGACGTTCATAAAAATGAACCAGGCATGGATCCCACAGGACCTGTCCATCCCTTGCGCAGATTAGATATTAACTGGGTGCCGGGGCCTAAATGTGTGACAGTGGCCTGTTCCAGTGGTGGGTGATGTGAAGCCTGATTCTCTGCTATGACATGAAGACAGATTCTGTGCTGACATAAGGCCAGATTCTCTGTCACGGGACCTCTCCCCTCTGCCTGGGTGCCTGGGCCTAAATGTGTGACAGTGGCCTGTTCCAGTGGTGGGTGACGTGAAGCCTGATTCTCTGCTATGACATGAAGACAGATTCTGTGCTGACATAAGGCCAGATTCTCTGTTACGGGACCTCTCTCCTCTGCCTGGGTGCCTGGGCCTAAATGTGTGACAGAGGCCTGTTCCAGTGGTGGGTGACGTGAAGCCTGATTCTCTGCTATGACATGAAGACAGATTCTGCGCTGACATAAGGCCAGATTCTCTGTTACGGGACCTCTCTCCTCTGCCTGGGCCTAAATGTGTGACAGTGGCCTGTTCCAGTGGTGGGTGACGTGAAGCCTGATTCTCTGCTATGACATGAAGACAGATTCTGCGCTGACATAAGGCCAGATTCTCTGTTACGGGACCGCTCTCCTCTGTCTGGGTGCCGGGGCCTAAATATGTGACAGTGGCCTCTTCCAGTGGTGGGTGACATGAAGCCAGATTCTCTGCTATGGCATGAAGAGACTGATTCTCTGCTGACGTGAAGCCAGATTCTCTGCTATGGGACCTATGTCCAATTGATATTGGGTCATTTTTATTTTTTTTATTTTTATTTTAATTCATTTCCCTATCCACATTTGTTTGCAGGGGATTTACCTACATGTTGTTGCCTTTTGCAGCCCTCTAGCTCTTTCCTGGGCTGTTTTACAGCCTTTTTAGTGCCCAAAAGTTCGGGTCCCCATTGACTTCAATGGGGTTCGGGTGCGGGACGAAGTTCGTGTCAGGTTCGGATCCCGAACCCAAACATTTCCGGGAAGTTCGGCCGAACTTCTCGAACCCGAACATCCAGGTGTTCGCTCAACTCTACCTGTAAACCAAACCATCATGTTTCATCTCAAAACAAAACAAAAGGCTAATAAAGTGTCAAACTAGCCCACCACCGGGATTGAGGACTACTGAGTTAGGGTACCCCGAAACAAAAGCCCCTCCACAGTCGAGAGGCCTTGGGGGGACCCAACCTTTCGTTCTCAAGAGAGAGTACCTTATCCAGGTCACCCCTGATGCTCCTATACACCGTCTTTACTGGGAGGACTTTATGACCCTTCGATACTAAACACCTTGCGCACCAAGTGTGATACCTGACCACTGCGCTGACTAGGAATAAACTGCAACGGTCCTGACCACCTAAGTCTTTAAACGCACCATAGGCCCACTCTGCATAGGACAGGGCAGCCAGCCTAGGCCAGCCGATGGAAGCTCCCACCCTTTTGTAGACCTCTATATTGAAAGGACAGTGAAGTAAGAAATGGTCCATGCTTTCCAGCACAGCACCGCACTCCTCCCGGGGACAACCCCTTTCCTCAGAGATTCTACACTTCACATTATCCCTTACATATAGCTTACCATGGAAGCAACGCCAAGCCACATCCCAAACTTTCAAGGGGATCATTGCCGAATTTAATAAGGTCAACCCACCCTCTAGATCCTGACTTGGGCAATCCCTCAAGGCCAACGGAGGTTGAAACAAAGTAGACAGAACCTTAAAATCAAGGGTGAACCTCGACCTGGTCTCTATCTCCCCTCTCCCAAGCCCCCATCGCCTTATAATTCTCAGAACCGGGGTAACATAAGCCGGTAGATATCCCTGCCTTGACGAGCGTAGGTCTTTCACACGCCCTCCTGTCTCCCATTCCTGGAAGAAGGGCCTAAACCATTCCCTACAGGAATTTACCCACCAAGGAGCCCTCTCCATCCAGAGGTTTGCAATGTTGGCTTTCAAAAAAGTATTCGTTAAGAATACTACTGGGTTGACCATATCCAACCCACCTAGTCTCCTTGGTCTGTAAGTGACATCTCTCTTGACTAGGTTCAGCCTGTTTCCCCATAACATCTGGAAAAAGAGGCTGTAGACCGTTCCCCAGAGAGAGCCTGGCAGGACACAAACAGCGCCCAAGTACAATAGTACCGGGATCATATAAGCTTTACACAGGTGAACCCTTTCCCTGAGGGTCAAAGACCAACCCTTCCAGCGGTCCACCTTTTGACCGACATCTTTCAGTCTGCCTTCCCAATTTTTTTGATGATAGTCCACATCCTGGCCAAAATTGATGCCGAGAACCTTTACCGTTTTCTGAGGCTCTGGGAGAGTGTCCTGGAGATCAAAATCAGGATCTCCTTCTCCCAGCCATAGAGTCTCACATTTATCACGGTTGATCCGAGACCCAGAAACCTCTGAATAGCAGTCCACTTCCGACATCACCCACCCCACCTCCTCACTAGAAGAGGCAAAAATAGTGACATCATCCGCGTACGCTATCACCCTCAGAGACGGCCCCCTTGCCCCCGCCAGTTCAATCCCCACCCCCGCCAATTCTCCGCGATCTACCCTTCTAATGAAGGGATCGATCGCAAACACATATAGCAAGGGGCTTAAGGGACATCCCTGACGGACGCCGGAAGCCACCTCAAAAGGCTGCCCCAACCAACCATTGACCAACGGGAAACTCTCAGCCCCCTTGTACAAAACTTTCAGCCAATTTATGAAACTCCCCGGCAGACCATACCACAAGAGGACGGACCACAGGTACTCGTGATTCACCCGGTCAAAGGCTTTAGCCTGATCTAAAGACAAAAGAAACCCCTTCCAAAGGCCCGCCCTGCCCCGCTCCACAGCCTCTCGGACACTGAGAACGGCGCTAAAGGCGCTCCGACCAGGAACTGTGCAGTGCTGAGCCCCCGAAAGAAGCTTCGGTGCAAACTTCACCAATCTATTGAAAAGTATTTTCGCCAGGATCTTTCTGTCCGTATTGAGAAGCGATATGGGTCTCCAATTCTCAATACGGGATGGGTATTTACCCTTTGACAGAATAATCAGAGCTGACTTAACCATTGACTTTGGTAAAGTGCCCGAGGAAAGACACTCATTAAAGACCTCAGTCAACAGAGGAACTAACTGTTCCTTGAAAGTCCTGTACCACTCAGATGTTAAGCCATCTGGACCTGGCGATTTCTTGGGCCTAAGCCCTTCAATGGCCAGTCTCACTTCCTCTTCCCTGATTGGTTCAGACAAAACGGCAAGAGAGGGGTCCATTCCTGCCCTGGGAACCGCCTCAGCCAAGAAAGCCGAAAACTTGTCCCGATCTAGTTCTTTCCTACCCAAGAGGTGAGAGTAGAAAGACCTGACAACCTCCAGGATACCTGATTTGGACCTGTTCAGGGATCCTGTACTATCAATCAGGCCTGTCACCAACTTACTTCTTACTGACATCCTGCAGTTACCATAAGGGTCGGGTGAGCGGTACTTCCCGAAATCCCTCTCAGCAACCAAAGATGCGTACCTATCATACTGACACCTCTTAAGCAAGGACTTCACACGGGAGATATCCTCGCGGCTACCTCCCGTCGAGACGAGACTTTCAAGTTTCTTCCTCAGTTCCTGGTACAGATGATTTTTGTCCTGGCTCCTGAGGTACGAGAGCTCTCGGAAAAACCTCGCCGTCCTTGTTTTGAACATCTCCCACCACTCTGACTTACTGTTACAGAGGTCCACCAATGGTTCCTGGCCCTGAAAGAACTCCTCAAAGGATTGTCTTATTGCCGCATCTTCCAGGAGAGATGAATTCAGCTTCCATAAACCCTTACCCATACAGGGGGTCTCTGCGACATCCAAAGAAAAACTAATTAAACAGTGATCGGAGAAAACCACTTCCTCAGTTTTTAAGACCGAAAAAACAGCTTCCCCCTTCAAATAAAACCTATCTATCCTAGACCTATGGCTACCTTGATTAAAGGTGAAGTCCACGTGGTCTGGCTTATGCTTCAAATGAGCATCCACCAGACTATCTTCCTCAACTATCTTACTCAGTGCGATGCCATCAGAATCCAGCCTGACTTTGGAGCCTCCCCTGTCACAGACTCTTGTCACATTGTTGAAGTCTCCACCAAAGATCACCTGACGGCTGGAAAAAAGGTATGGTTTAATCCTCATAAGAAGACATTTGCGGACCCACACGGTTTGTGGACCATAGATGTTAATGAGCCTCAGCTCTTGTCCTCTCATGAGCACATCCAGGATCAGGCACCTTCCCATTTCTAGTTCGATTACTTTCCTGCATTCCATTCTCCCAGCGGTTTTAAAAAGTACCGCTACCCCGCTACGTGGCTCGGCCGCAAGAGACCAGAAGGATGTACCATGGCGCCACTCACTCCTCGCTTTCTCTATTAACTCTGTGGAAGTCAACCAGGTCTTTTGCAAAAATAAAACATCAGCATCAAGATGGCTGAAAAAATCAAAGGCCATATAACGAGCCTGACTTAATGCTAGCAACGTTAATGCTTGCTAGCACCAACGGGGTGAGTTCCGCCATCATAAGTGATTGAACTAGATAGCTTTCTTCTTACCCCTCCCACCACCCTCACCATCACCATCATCAGACCCCTCGCTTTCCTTTTGTCTTTTTAAGCAATGTGAAACATCCATTTCACACTTATCTTTGCCCGCAGGATCTGACTTAGCCCCCCCTCCAGAAGATGGAATATCCCCTGAAGGGTCAGACCCGGCAGCCTGCGAAGAAACCCTATTCCCCCCCCCAGCACTGCATCCCTCGCACCCTCCTCAGCCAAGTTAGCCGTAGAGGTGTCACTCAGGACACAGTACCGGTTGGAGACCTCCACAAGAGGGGCCCCGGCCAAAACCTCCCTCGGTATCTGGTCTAGGGAGAGTGGGATGGACGGATCCCACTCAAGAGAGGCCTTCCTGCCCTCTCCCTTCTTATTCTTACCCCGCTTGTTCCTCCTCCTCTCCAACCATTCGCCACGCTCCTCGTCCACATTCTCCCCACCTGAGGAGGCAGAAACAGCGGAGAGGTCAACCTCTTCAGATTGAACTCCGGGGTCCCCATCATCACCGCTGTCACCCGAGTCACTATTGACCAGATCCTCAGCCAGGGGACCAGTTGAGGGATCAGCTGCCTCCTGCTCCCTCATGTTACGGCGTTGTTCCCGCCACCTGGCCTTAGCTGCTGTAACTCGCTTATTCTTCCTAACCGGATCCTTTTTGCTTCCTCCAGTGCCAGAAGCCCTAGCACTTGTCCCCTCGCCAGCCTGCCCAGTCCTGGCAGCAGATTCTTCCCCAACTACAGGCTCAGCCTCGCAGCTAGTACCTGCCTGGTTCTGAGTCTGTCCCTGAGCCTGGTTGGCAAAGGCAAGCGGACAGCGGCTAAATGGATGACCCAGGTCACCACACAGATTACACCTGATCCGCTGACAGGTTGCGGCAAGATGGTCATTCCCCCCGCACTTCACGCACTTCTGGGTCCTACACTGTGCACTAAAATGCATGGGGTCGCCGCACCTGTGGCAGACCTTTGGCTGCCCCTGGTAGAAGACCATTATCCGATCCCTCCCTATAAAGGCCGAGGAGGGGATATGGGTAACAGAATTTCCCTGGGCCCTCAACATCATGTTAAAGGTCCAGGCCCCTGACCAAATACTGTGCTCGTCCAAGACCTTGGCTGGATAGCCCACCTCACCATAACGACCTAACCAAGTTGCTATGTCAACACAAGAGAGAGACTCATTACAAGTTAGCACGGTCACTCTCTTCACCATGGTCTGGCAGGTGATGGCCTGGACGGCAAAACCTCGCCACTCCGGGGTGTCTTTGTCAGCTCATATCTGGACCAGAAGAGCTCAAGCCCCTCTGGCCGGACAAAGCTGCTGTCAAAGAACTTGGTCCCGTAGGGATGGATGAGGGCAAAGATCTCTTTTGCCTCAAAGCCCATCCGCAGGAGAAGCTCCACAACAACCTTTCTGGAAGGTGCTGCTTCCTCACCTTCCCAAACCAGACGGGCCACATTCCTACGGTCCCCCCCGGCTGTGGGGTGAGTCCAAATGGTCTCATCCCCTCTTTTCTCTCGGAAGGCTCTCAGCCCATGTCTCTCCGTCCAGAAAGACAGGTTGACCGGTTCACCCTCTACCTGTATGGAGGTCCCAGTGCCCTCCATCAAGGCCCCCACAAGGCGCCGTTGCAAGTTACCTTTGCCAGATCCTGCGGGCAAAGAATCCCCTGCTCCCCCTTTTACGGCATCTGCAAAAGTTCTTTTTGCTTCCGCCAGTATTTTTTTCCTCTTCTTTTCCTCCCTTACTCTCTCCTCCTCTGCTTCCTCCTTTTGGAGCAACTCCAACTCCTCTAAAGACAAAACCCTGTCATCATATTCTTTCATGTCTACATTACTATCTTGCACTACATTTCCACTTGCCTTGCCATTCGCACTCACATTTGCACCCGCATTTGTATTTATTCCCCCACTCCCACCTCCATTCTGGCCTCCTTTCCTGGGACCCCACCACTTACTCCCCCCAAACTGGTCGGGCTCCCCCCCCCCCATTTGGGGTTACAGCAGTTACATTGGTTTTCTTTGATTTTCCAATGGGCGTTTCGACACTATGTTCAGTATCATCGGAAATGGGGTTAGAGTCATCCCCTACAGCAATTGCAGGGGATGTCTCACCCCCCTCACCCTCAACTAACACCATGTCCTCCACCATGTCCTGCTGTGCCTTGTCATTTTTTCCAACAGCAGTTTTGTCATTTTCTATTGTCGCCATCACCTCCTCGGATTTTAATGACGCTTTTGCAGCATACTCAAGTTGTGTGCAATAGGTGTTTCTGGGTGATGTAGTGCAATATACACTAACCTGGTACAGCTGACTCTCTGCAAGGGCAGGTATAGGTAAAGATAGTTCGTGACGCCAGTGCCAAGTAAACGGTGGCACGCCGTTTGCGGATGCAGGAATAAATTGAGGAAACGTAGTCTTAAAACAGAACTCCAACTTTAGTAGTTTTGCAAGCAGAGACAATATAGGAAATGCAGTTCCTAAGCATACAGTCGATTTTGCAATTCGGTCGATGCAGGCAATTCAGTTATAGCAGAGTAATTACAGAGTGTTGAACACAGGACTTGCAGCACAAGAGCTTGCACTCTAATTCTGTCTGATCCTGGAATACAGCAATTCTTCACCAAGGCCCATTAACCTAATTCTGGCTTTATATCCTTGGCTATGGCTTCTATAAGTACCTCCTCTGTCTTTCTGAGTACCTCTGGCTTTCCTGATCTTTGCCTCTGTCTCTCTCAGCTTCTGGACACTTCCTCAGGCTCTAGAAACTTCTGAGCTGTGGTCTAGACTGGCCTTTGCTTCCCTGTCTGGGCCTTATATAAACTAGGGCTCTCTAGCTCCCTCTAGCGACTAGAAGCTGGAATGACACCCCTGCAGGCCTGTACATGCAAGTTTCACAGTAACAGGGAAATACATAACATTACATTACATGACAATTTATAAAACTGACATATACCAACTTCTCCATAACTAAGGAGGGACGACAGCACACCAAGTGACACTTTGGTAGTGACGGGTATTACAGTCCCCGTACACTACACTTTTGTAGCCCTCATCACCCCTTTCTCCGCAGAAGGGGTTCCCTTTGCCTTGTCCGCCACCAAAGAACTCTCCCGCCCTGTATGACCCAGCTTCACTTCAGAAGCTGGGCCGGGCCCAGCAGCGGGTTCTAGGAGTGTGTATACCATGACGTCCTTCTCCGTGATTTTACTTTTGTTTTTACTGTTCCTTGTTTTTACCATTTCATCTTCAGGAATGTCATCATTTCCAAAGTACAGTTTTGCTACTGGAGATTCTAGTTGTTTGATTTTTCCGATTATCAGTCCTCCAGCAGACCCTCCTTCCTCCCCAGACGCTGTTTCCTGGCTCCAGGAAGGTTCCCCCTGCCCTGCTGGCAGGGTGTTGTCCCCAGAATCTTCACCTACTAGGGTCTTACTCTGGCTCCTTATCCGCGGCCCCAACGGACCAGGTGTACCAGACCCAGACCCCGACATACTTTCAAAACGGCTTTCATTCTGGAACTTCTCCATAAACGGACTGCCATTTTTTTCTATTGCAAACTTTTTCTCCTCCAAAGCCATTATCACCTCCTCTAGCTTGTCCAGCTTAGAGGAGAGAGTGGCTTTCTTACGTTTGGGCAATAAGCTCTCCTGTATTTTCACATTTTTGTGTTCTAATTTGGCTCTCCTCAATTCTTTTTTAATCTCTTCATACACCCTTAGATAATATATCACTCTGGAAGCCAGAATAGCCGGGGTTTCAGTAGGGCCCTGTACCCCCCAGTTATGGATAGCCTTTAGTTCTTTATTGTTTTGCTGACACCCCTCAGGGCGAGACATACCAGACCCTCCAGGGCAAGACAGACCAGTCACACCTGGGCGGAGACAAACCAGACCCACCAGGGCGAGATACAGACATACCAGACTCACGTACCTTCACCCCAGCCCTGGCCATCTCTGCCTCGGATCCCACATTCTTAGAGGATTTTGCTGGCGCCTTCTCTGCTTGTTTACCTGCTACTTTGCCAACCACTGTTCTCTTCACCACTTGTTCAGCGGCAATCCCTCTTTTAGCTGCGCCCACCACCTGCTCAGCGGCAGACATCTTCATACAACAGGGCTTAACCACATGAGAGCCAGCCCGGTCCAAAGAGGAGTCAAGGCTGCTCCCCTTTCTCATGCTGCCCAGGACTTTCCCTGAAAGCCGGGTTTCAGAGCCACTCTTCTCCATACCGCCCCTCTCTGGAGCACTTGACTGCATAACTTGGGCATCATGCCGCTTACCTCCCGGCTGCGACACTGTCCCCAGTCTCTTCAAACATTCAGGCTCTGCGCCCGGTCTTTCTGTGGCTTCTCCTTCCCTCTCCACCTCCCGCAGCACAGGCACTTCCTGCGCAGGGTCTCCCGCGTTCCTCTCCATCGCCGCAGCTCCGTCATGGCCGCCCGGCATAAAGCGTGTCCATGCTGGGAAAAAGCACCACCCCCTGGGGAAAGGGCAGCACTCTCCCCAGCAATCCTTATTCACCTCCTGGTTCTCCTGCAAGAGCACAGCACACAAACACACCCACACCAGGAAACAGGAACAGGAAGAAACAGCAACCAAGTCAATGGGGACGGATCCGCTTGAAGATGACACTATATGGCTCAATCTTCAAACGGATCCGCCCCCATTGACTTTCAATGTAAAGTCTGGACGGATCCGTTCAGGCTACTTTCACACTTAGAAATTTTTCTAAGTTATAATGCAGACGGATCCGTTCTGAACGGATGCAAACGTCTGCATTATAGGAGCGGATCCGTCTGATGAAACATCAGACGGACCCGCTCCAAACGCTAGTGTGAAAGTAGCCTAACTAACATTTACTTCGTCCACGGACTTGCAAACTTATTCTGGGTCCCAGATCAGGACTAGCCTTCCTAACACTCTTCTTTCTACCTCACCTTTTGCCACACGGCTTCCTGCACCTCCATGCTACCATCCTCCCCCATATTTATCCCAGTGAGTAATCAGTAAGCCGCAAGTTTCTTTCCATATTATAAAGGGTTCTCAGTTTTGCAGATTGCTCATTTAGATCGAGCATCTGAGCACGACTGTTCAAGGACTTTATACATTGCACAAGATGTACCCTGGAACACATTGTTAATCATACAGCACATATTTGCTAATAGGGATTATGCAAGAAACAAAAAACAAGGTCCCGGAATCTAAAGTAGCTAATTCTCAGGGCTTAAGACAAAACAAACTTTGAAATAAAACACACTCATATATTTGCCTGCTCATTTTTTCAGTTACCGTTTAACCAGGGGCGGACACAGACCGCAGCGGACTCC
Source organism: Bufo bufo (assembly GCF_905171765.1). NCBI lineage: Eukaryota > Metazoa > Chordata > Amphibia > Anura > Bufonidae > Bufo > Bufo bufo. Next base: position 220,228,961 of record NC_053394.1, read on the forward strand.
TGTGCAAAGAATGTGCCTGGGTTCCCCCACCTCCCAGTCTAAATTCTCCACATAACCTATTCCCTCCTAACATTACATGCAGCAATACAAAACATACATACAGGGTAAGGCTACTTTCACACCTGCAGCACTACGATCCGTCCAGACACAAACCACAGCATGCAGCTGTTTGTGTCCCGCTGATTTTCTGAATTTTTGCCAGATTATGGCAAGATCTCTGCCGTACTCCATTATAGTTAATGGGGCCGGCGGGCATTTTGTCTGCATCCAACAGTGCTGGATCCAGAGAATGCTGGAACAGCCTGCCAGAATCTCTAATGCGGATGTGAAAGTAGCCTAATATAGCACCACATACCTTTTACTTTCAGTGACGTCTCCTTAGATGTAGACCATGGGCCAGATTTATCATTAGCTCAGGTCAGAATAATGGAGTGAAAAAGTCCCAAAAAAAGTCCCAAACGCTAAAACTGCGCACAAATTTGCGACTTTTTTCTGCTCTGCACTATGCTCGCCAGTTTTCTGAAAGTGGGCGTGCTTTCTTATGTAAATTAATCTCTAGACAGATTTACTATTGGGACTATTTAAAAAGTGGCAAAAAAGTGGCAAAAAAGTTGCAATTTCACTCCAGTGAGGACCATGCTTATCTTATGAGACTTTTTAATAGAACATGCGACTTTTTCATAAAACGTGCGACTTTTTCGTAAAGATGTGCGACTTTTGTAAAGCTGCTTACTGACGGATAAACTGCTACCGTCAAACCACATTTATTACAGTCTTAAAGGGCCGATCATAAATCTGACTTGGCTAAAACTGACTTTAGCCATATGTTAAAGTGGAGTGAGCTGTCAGAGTAATGATAAATCTGGCCCCATGTCTTTCCTCATCTTCTCCTTTCAGACCAGACCACAATGATTATTTCTTTCAGCCATCTCTTCTCTCTACAGAGTTTGACAGACAGACATCTTAGTTTCCTACTTTTCCAACTTCCTCCAACGTTCTGAACATGCCATCCTGCCACCTCTAATACTGTGCCCACTGTTCTCCCCAATACTGTACTGCAGAAACAGATAAATCCCCTGAAAATACTAGTACCAGATAGTGCCCCTTCAATAATTATTGGCTCACAGTGCCCTAAAAAATAACTGTGCCCAGAAAACATTGTCCCTGAAACTAAAAGTGTAAACATAATGTCCCCCAAAAATAACGATACAAAAAAATGCCCTGTTGAGTGGCAGTAAAAAAAAATACCTTCTATTAGTGCCCCCAGTAGAGCCAATGTCCCTATGTGCCCTCATAATGTGTGCCAATGCCCCCTACTGTTGCCCAAAAAAAACCTCTTAGTGCCCCCAGTTGAGCTAAGGTCTCCAACGTGCCCCATAATTTGACCAGTATAAAATATTCCTATATAGTGCCCCCTTAGTACTTCTCCCCCCATGTCTGCCACCAAATAATGCCTCCAAGTAGATTCCCCCATAGTGCTCCCCCTATCTGTGCCAGTAAATAATGCCCCCTAGTAGATGCCTCCATAGTGCTCTTCTCCTCCCATGTGTGCCAGTAAATAATGCCCCCTAGTAGATGCCGCTATAGTGCTCCTCTCTCCCCATGTGTGGCAGTAAACAATGCCCCTTAGAAGATGCCCCCATAGTGCTCCCCCATCTGTGCCAGTAAATAATGTCCTCTAGTAGGTGCCTCCATAGTGCTCCTCTCCCCCCATGTGGGCCAGTAAATAATGCCCCCTAGTAGATGCCCCCATAGTGTTCCTCTCCCCCATGAGTGCCAGTATAATGCTCACTAGTAGATCCCCCCATAGTGCTCCTCTCCCCATGTGTGCCAATATAATTCCCCCTAAAAGATCCTCCATAGTGCTCCTTTTCCCCCATGTGTGCCAGTATAATGCCCCCTAGTAGATGCCCCCATAGTGCTCCTCTCCCCTATGTGTGCTAGTATAATGCCCCCTAGTAGATGCCACCAAAGTGCTCCTCTCCCCCATGTGTGCCAGTATAATGCCCGCTAATAGAGGCCCCCATAGTGCTCCTCTCCCCCCATATGTGGCAGTATAATGAACCCTAGTAGATGCCCCCATAGTGCTCCTCTCCCCCATGTGTGCCAGTATAATGCCCCCTAGTAGACGCCCCCATAGTGCTCCTCTCCCCCCATCTGTGCCAGTATAATTCCCCCTAGTAGATCCCCCATAGTGCTCCTCTTCCCCATGTGTGCCAGTATAATCCCCCCTAGTTGATGCCCCCATAGTGCTCCTCTCCCTTATGTGTGCCAGTATAATGCCCCCTAGTAGATGCCCCCATAGTGCTCCTCTCCCCCCATGTGTGCCAGAATAAAGCCCGCTAGTAGATGCCCCTATAGTGCTCCTCTATCCATGTGGGCCAGTATAATTCCCCCTAGTAGATGCTCCCATAGTACTCCTCTCTCCCCATGTGTGCCAGTATAATGCCCCTAGTAGGTGCCCGATAGTGCTCCTCTCCCCCCATGTGTGCCATTATAATGCCCCCTAGTAGATGCCCCCATAGTGCTCCTCTCCCATGTGTGCCAGTATAATGCCCCTAGTAGACGCCCTCATAGTGCTCCTCTCCCCATGTGTGCCAGTATAATGTCCCCTAGTAGATGCCCATATAGTGCTCCTCTCCCCCATGTGTGCCAGTATAATTCCCCCTAGTAGATGCCCCCATAGTGCTTCTCTCCCCCCATGTGTGCCAGAATAATGCCCCGTAGTAGATCCCCCATAGTGCTCCTCTCCCCCCATATGTGCCAGTATAATACCCCCTAGTAGATGCTCCCATAGTGCTCCTCTACCCCCTTCCCCATTCTGGGCAACACCAAAGTGTTAATAAAACAAATTAACTCACATACTTACCTCCATGACACTCTCAGTGAAGCGGTGCAGGCCTCCTCTGACCTGTGTCCCGCGCAGACGCAGTACGGCTCAGGCGTCACGATGACGTCATCGCGCCGCCTCCATCGACCTCTGATAGGCTGCAGACACTAGGACTGCAGCTGAGTTGTGTATGATGAAGTTCTGTATCAGCAGGGGAATGTATTATGAGGTTCTGTAGCAGCTGAGGTGTGTATTAAGATGTCCTACAGCAGCAGAGTTTTGTATTATGATGTTCTGCAGCAGCTGAGGTGTGTATTATTAGATTATGCAGCAGCTGAGGTGTGTTTTATTAGCAAGTAAGGTAGTTTTAATTATTTCTACAAAGTGGGAGCCATTTGCCTAATCTGCCTGGGGCACCAAACTACCTTATCCCGGCCCTGTTTTCCTGACAGCACAGGTGTCACTGTGACCTGACTGACCAGTCCGGACCTGGCCTGAGTCAGCAGCATCACCAGTCCAGACTCCAGTCCAGTACTTTGAAGATCTGCCCCAGGCCCTGACTGCACTCTGCCTGAGTAACAGCTGGCTACAGCAGAACAAACAGTAAGTCGGCATTGGGGAATGGGGGTGGGGGGACAGCAACAGGCATTGTTCATGGGAGGAGTATGGCACACTATATAATAAATAGCAAGGGGAAAGACAGTAGTGAGAATACTAGAAAGTGTACTAAAAAGAAATGAGAAAGAATACTTAACAATAAAGGACGACCACCAAAAGGCTAGAGGGGAACTTCAAATGCGTCTCATGGAAAACTTGTTTCAAACATTTAACAAACATCTCGAAAAAAAGTTAATTGTAATCCAGAGTAAGATAAAAGAAAAGAAACAGGATAAGTTCCTCAGAGATAAACAAGATTATGACCAAGAACGGATTTTCGATTGGAATCAAAGAACATTGGGCCAGAAACGCCAACAGCGACGCCAGGTGAAAAGCGACTACTGGACAACAGATTCTGACTCAAGTATCTCCGATGACTCAAGGGGTAGAGATGTCGCGAACATAAAGTTTTCCGTTTGCGAACGGCGAACGCAAATTTTTGCAAATGTTCGCGAACGGGCGAATCGGGCGAACCGCCATTGACTTCAATAGGCAGGCGAATTTTAAAACCCACAGGGACTCTTTCTAGCCACAGTAGTGATGGAAAAGTTGTTTCAAGGGGACTAACACCTGGACTGTGGCATGCCGGAGGGGGATCCATGGCAAAACTCCCATGGAAAATTACATAGTTGACGCAGAGTTGGGTTTTAATCCATAAAGGGCATAAATCACCTAACAATCCTAAATTTTTTTGAACAATGTGGTTTAAAACATCCAGTGTGTGTATACGATCAGGTATGATGTTGTATCGATCAGGTAGTGTAAGGGTTACGCCCGCTTCACAGACATTGACAGACCAAACTCCCCTTTTAATGCACCGCAAACAGTCCATTTGCCCAACTGCAAACTCCCGATTTGCACAAGGTTGGATACCAAGCTAGCCATGTCCCGTTGATGTCATTTAAGGTTTCTTCCTCCACCCAGTCACGTACAACACCAAGGGTCCCCGAAAGGTGAATTGAATAGATTTTTCGAACGGGGAGATGGTTAAAAAAACGCTGGCTCCCTCCCCTTTGTTTGAATCCATGGTCACTGCGTCTGCACCGTGCAATTTACTCTCACACCCGATATGAATGGTATTTTCTGTAGTACTATTCTCATCAGTTTAATCCCTGTTACGTCCCCAATCTGGGGTCCATTTATTGAATAGATTTTTCGAACGGGGAGATGGTTAAAAAAACGCTGGCTCCCTCCCCTTTGTTTTAATCCAAGGTCACTGCGTCTGCGCCGTGCAATTTACTGTCACATCCGATATGAATGCTATTTTCTGTAGTACTATTCTCATCAGTTTAATCACTGTTACGTCCCATATCAGGGATTGCCTCTTGTGAAAAAAAATTTAGGCCGGGTACCTTCGACTGCCTTCACAGTGACAGACCAAACTCTGATACACCAAACTGAATTGATTTTAGGAACCGGGAGATGGAAAAAGCAGCTTGGTCGGTCCTCTTACTCCCAAGTTGGGGCACTGCGCGTGCACAGAGCAATGTGCTGTGACACCCTATATGAGTGGTGTCTTAACTAGTACTATTCCTATCAGTTTAATCCCTGTTACGCCCCCTATCCGGGGACGTGTGTCAAATTGATTAACCATTGTCCAATTAACGAAACATTACGACATCCTGAAATAATTTAGTTCTGAGCTCTGTACTTGCTTTGTATTGGAATTGATGGGGATTTTTTTTAATTGTCTGCATTATTTCTAATAAACTATTAAGAGAATTTATTAGAGATGGGACGGGGGATTCGTCGAATCCACGAATCCCTTGAATCTTGCGGGATTCGTGGGATTTGTGGACTCAAATCCCGATGTAATTTACCGGATACGAATCCGACGAATCCCGGTGGTGCCCAGACTGGTGGCGGCGGCAGGGCACTCTAGAAGATGAGCGCTTCCCTGCTGCGACAGTGGAGGGAGAGGCGTTTCCTTTCCCTGTTCCTCTGATAGGCTGCCGGCACAAGGCCCGCAGCCTATCAGAGGCCGGTGCAGGTGGCGCGATGACGTCATCGTGCCGCCTGAGCCGTACAGCGCGGGACACAGGCCAGAAGAGGCCTGCATCGCAGCGGAGGTAAGTAAAAGTGTTTTTTTTTTTTTATCTGTTACTGGCACATTGGCGAGGGGGAGAGGTGAGAGGCACTATGATACTACTGGCACATTTGGGGGGGGGAGGCACTATGTTACTGGCACATTATGGGGGGAGATGGCACTATGATACTACTGGCACACTGGGGGAGGCACTATGACACTGGCACATTATGGGGGGAGATGGCACTGATACTACTGGCACATTGGGGGGGGAGGCACTATGATACTGGCACATTATGGGGGGAGATGGCACTATGATACTACTGGCACATTGGGGGGGGAGGCACTATGACACTGGCACATTATGGGGGGAGATGGCACTGATACTACTGGCACATTGGGGGGGAGGCACTATGATACTGGCACATTATGAGGGGAGATGGCACTATGATACTGGCACATTATGGGGGGAGATGGCACTATGATACTACTGGCACATTGGGGGGAGGCACTATGACACTGGCACATTATGGGGGGAGATGGCACTGATACTACTGGCACATTGGGGGGGAGGCACTATGATACTGGCACATTTTGAGGGGAGATGGCACTATGATACTGGCACATTATGGGGGGAGATGGCACTATGATACTGGCACATTATGGGGTGAGATGGCACTATGATACTGGCACATTGGGGGAGATGGCACTATAATACTGGCACATTATGGGGGAAATGGCACTATGATACTGGCACATTGGGGGAGATGGCACTATGATACTGGCACATTATGGGGGGAGATGGCACTATAATACTGGCACATTGGGGGGGTGATGGCACTATGATACCGGCACATGGGGGGGAGGAGAGAGGCACTCCGCACTTGATACTGGCACATGGGGGGAGGAGAGAGGCATTTGATACTGGCACATGATTAGGGGGGCATCTATGGGGACACTTACTGGCACATTATTGGGTGGCACTGTGGGGCCACTTCTTATTGGCACATTATTGGGGGGCACTATGGGGGCATCTAGTGAGGCCACAAAGAAGGGGTATTTTATATGGGGGGCTCTGTGTGGTACTAGTATTATCAGGGGTATTATCTGTTTCTGCAGTATAGTATTGGGGAGCACAGCGGAACAGTATTGGGGGTGTTAGGATGATTTGTCCAGAAGATGGGAGGATGATGGAAAAGTAGTAAACTAAGATTTTTTTTTGTCAAACTGCAGAGACGAAAAATGGCTGAAAAATGGTGGTCTGGTCTGAAGGTCTGAAAGAAGAAGATGAGGAAAGAGAACATCTACATCAAAGGAGACGTCACTGGATGTAAGAGGTATGTGGCGCTGTATTACCCTATATGTTCTGTAGTGATAGGAGCAGGGGCGTAACGATCGCGGTCATATAGGGTGCGACCGTGACTGGGAGGTGGATGTTCAGACAAACTGACGCGGTCTGACTTTGTTTCTTACACCGTTCACACAATTATGTACAGGATTCGTAGGATTCGAGATTCGAAAGATTCGATATATTTGAGAACCTTTTCGGATTCGGATTTGAAAAAAATTGGATTCGTCCCACCTCAAGAATTTATTATGATTTTTTAATTTTATGTATTAAAAACCCATACAACTTAAAAAAAAAAAAAAAAAAAAAAATTATGTTTTTTTTATGAACAATTATCCAGCCGATCGCTTTTGGTCTGATCATAATGAAGCAACGGCCTTATCATTTGGGGTGTGGCAACATTGCCAACACACTCATAGAGGTGATGATTGCTTCATTGTGATACGCAAGCCCCTTCACCACAACAAGGTAACGATCACGAAGAGGAATTGACACTTGTATGTGCCTTTTTTTTTTGCAGCCACAGTGCAGCACCAGAGGCCAGAAAAATTAGGCATGTACACATGCATGAAAAATAATGGTATTGTTGCAGCCGCTGTTGTAGCAGTGGCCGGAAAAATTGATGTTTTCCAGGCAGAAAGGTGACTAAAACATTGCGGCTTGAACCCTAGTTGGTGGCGGAGAATTCACGAAAGTCATCCGGTATGCAGACATTAACCACCTCAGCCCCCAGTGCTTAAACACCCTGAAAGACCAGGCCACTTTTTACACTTCTGACCTACACTACTTTCACCGTTTATTGCTCGGTCATGCAACTTACCACCCAAATTAATTTTACCTCCTTTTCTTCTCACTAATAGAGCTTTCATTTGGTGGTATTTCATTGCTGCTGACATTTTTACTTTTTTTGTTATTAATTGAAATTTAACGATTTTTTTTGCAAAAAAATGAAATTTTTCACTTTCAGTTGTAAAATTTTGCAAAAAAAACTACATCCATATATAAATTTTGCTCTAAATTTTTTGTTCTACATGTCTTTGATAAAAAAAAAATGTTTGGGTAAAAAAAAAATGCTTTGGGTAAAAGTTATAGCGTTTACAAACTATGGTACAAAAATGTGAATTTCCGCTTTTTGAAGCAGCTCTGACTTTCTGAGCACCTGTCATGTTTCCTGAGGTTCTACAATGGCCAGACAGTACAAACACCCCACAAATGACCCCATTTCGGAAAGTACACACCCTAAGGTATTCGCTGATGGGCATAGTGAGTTCATAGAACTTTTTATTTTTTGTCACAAGTTAGCGGAAAATGATGATTTTTTATTTATTTTTTTCTTACAAAGTCTCATATTCCACTAACTTGTGACAAAAAATAAAAACTTCTATGAACTCACTATGCCCATCACGAAATACCTTGGGGTCTCTTCTTTCCAAAATGGGGTCACTTGTGGGGTAGTTATACTGCCCTGGCATTCTAGGGGCCCAAATGTGTGGTAAGGAGTTTGAAATCAAATTCTGTAAAAAATGACGAGTGAAATCCGAAAGGTGCTCTTTGGAATATGGGCCCCTTTGCCCACCTAGGCTGCAAAAAAGTGTCACACATCTGGTATCTCTGTATTCAGGAGAAGTTGAGGAATGTGTTTTGGGATGTCATTTTACATATACCGATGCTGGGTGAGATAAATATCTTGGTCAAATGCCAACTTTGTATAAAAAAATGGGAAAAGTTGTCTTTTGCCAAGATATTTCTCTCACCCAGCATGGGTATATGTAAAATGACACCCCAAAACACATTCCCCAACTTCTCCTGAGTACGGAGATACCAGATGTGTGACACTTTTTTGCAGCCTAGGTGGGCAAAGGGGCCCATATTCCAAAGAGCACCTTTCGGATTTCACAGGTCATTTTTTACAGAATTTGATTTCAAACTCCTTACCACACATTTGGGACCCTAGAATGCCAGGGCAGTATAACTACCCCACAAGTGACCCCATTTTGGAAAGAAGACACCCCAAGGTATTCCGTGAGGGGCATGGCAAGTTCCTAGAATTTTTTATTTTTTGTCACAAGTTAGTGGAAAATGATGATTTTTTTTTTTTTTTTCATATAAAGTCTCATATTCCACTAACTTGTGACAAAAAATAAAAACTTCCATGAACTAACTATGCACATCAGCGAATACCTTGGGGTCTCTTCTTTCCAAAATGGTGTCACTTGTGGGGTAGTTATACTGCCAAGGCATTCTAGGGGCCCAAATGTGTGGTAAGGAGTTTGAAATCAAATTCTGTAAAAAATGACCTGTGAAATCCGAAAGGTGCTCTTTGGAATATGGGCCCCTTTGCCCACCTAGGCTGCAAAAAAGTGTCACACATCTGGTATCTCCGTACTCGGGAGAAGTTGAGGAATGTGTTTTGGGGTGTCTTTTTACATATACCCATGCTGGGTGAGATAAATATCTTGGTCAAATGCCAACTTTGTATAAAAAAAATGGGAAAAGTTGTCTTTTGCCAAGATATTTCTCTCACCCAGCATGGGTATATGTAAAATGACACCCCAAAACACATTCCCCAACTTCTCCTGAGTACGGAGATACCAGATGTGTGACACTTTTTTGCAGCCTAGGTGGGCAAAGGGGCCCATATTCCAAAGAGCACCTTTCGGATTTCACTGGTCATTTTTTACAGAATTTGATTTCAAACTCCTTACCACACATTTGGGCCCCTAGAATGCCAGGGCAGTATAACTACCCCACAAGTGACCCCATTTTGGAAAGAAGAGACCCCAAGGTATTCGCTGATCGGCATAGTGAGTTCATGGAAGTTTTTATTTTTTGTCACAAGTTAGTGGAATATGAGACTTTGTATGAAAAAAAAACCCAAAAAAAACCCAGCATTTTCCACTAACTTGTGACAAAAAATAAAAATTTCTAGGAACTCGCCATGCCCCTCACGGAATACCTTGGGGTGTCTTCTTTCCAAAATGGGGTCACTTGTGGGGTAGTTATACTGCCCTGGCATTTTCCAGGGGCCCTAATGTGTGGTAAGTAGGTAAATGACCTGTGAAATCCTAAAGGTGCTCTTTGGAATATGGGCCCCTTTGCCCACCTAGGCTGCAAAAAAGTGTCACACATGTGGTATCGCCGTATTCAGGAGAAGTTGGGGAATGTGTTTTGGGGTGTCATTTTACATATACCCATGCTGGGTGAGAGAAATATCTTGGCAAAAGACAACTTTTCCCATTTTTTTATACAAAGTTGGCATTTGACCAAGATATTTCTCTCACCCAGCATGGGTATATGTAAAATGACACCCCAAAACACATTCCCCAACTTCTCCTGAGTACGGCGATACCAGATGTGTGACACTTTTTTGCAGCCTAGATGCGCAAAGGTGCCCAAAGTCCTTTTAGGAGGGCATTTTTAGACATTTGGATACCAGACTTCTTCTCACGCTTTGGGGCCCCTAGAATGCCAGGGCAGTATAAATACCCCACATGTGACCCCATTTTGGAAAGAAGACACCCCAAGGTATTCAATGAGGGGCATGGCGAGTTCATAGAAAATTTTTTTTTTTGGCACAAGTTAGCGGAAATTGATATTTTTAATTTTTTTCTCACAAAGTCTCCCGTTCCGCTAACTTGGGACAAAAATTTCAATCTTTCATGGACTCAATATGCCCCTCACGGAATACCTGGGGGTGTCTTCTTTCCGAAATGGGGTCACATGTGGGGTATTTATACTGCCCTGGTATTCTAGGGGCCCTAAAGCGTGAGAAGAAGTCTGGAATATAAATGTCTAAAAAAAATTACGCATTTGGATTCCGTGAGGGGTATGGTGAGTTCATGTGAGATTTTATTTTTTGACACAAGTTAGTGGAATATGAGACTTTGTAAGAAAAAAATAATAATTCCGCTAACTTGGGCCAAAAAAAATGTCTGAATGGAGCCTTACAGGGGGGTGATCAATGACAGGGGGGGTGATCAATGACAGGGGGGGTGATCAATGACAGGGGGGGTGATCAATGACAGGGGGGGGTGATCAATGACAGGGGGGTGATCAGGGAGTCTATATGGGGTGATCACCACAGTCATTGATCACTCCCCCTGGAAGGCTCCAGGGAGACGCCTGTATGTGTTTTGCAGATCCGATCCATCTATCAGTGGATCCGTAAAAATCATGCGGACATCTGAATGGAGCTTTACAGGGGGGTAATCAATGACAGGGGGGTGATCAGGGAGTCTATATGGGGTGATAACCACAGTCATTGATCATGCCCCTGTAAGGCTTCATTCAGACGTCCGGATGCGTTTTGCGGATCCGATCCATCTATCAGTGCATCCGTAAAAATCATGCGGACATCTGAATGGAGCTTTACAGGGGGGTAATCAATGACAGGGGGGTGATCAGGGAGTCTATATGGGGTGATAACCACAGTCATTGATCATGCCCCTGTAAGGCTTCATTCAGACGTCCGGATGCGTTTTGCGGACCCGATCCATCTATCAGTGGATCCGTAAAAATCATGCGGACGTCTGAATGGAGCTTTACAGGGGGGTAATCAATGACAGGGGTGTAATCAATGACAGGGGGGTGATCAGGGAGTCTATATGGGGTGATAACCACAGTCATTGATCATGCCCCTGTAAGGTTTCATTCAGACGTCCGGATGCGTTTTGCGGATCCGATCCATCTATCAGTGCATCCGTAAAAATCATGCGGACATCTGAATGGAGCTTTACAGGGGGGTAATCAATGACAGGGGGGTGATCAGGGAGTCTATATGGGGTGATAACCACAGTCATTGATCATGCCCCTGTAAGGCTTCATTCAGACGTCCGGATGCGTTTTGCGGATCCGATCCATCTATCAGTGGATCCGTAAAAATCATGCGGACATCTGAATGGAGCTTTACAGGGGGTTGATCAATGACAGGGGTGTAATCAATGACAGGGGGGTGATCAGGGAGTCTATATGGGGTGATAACCACAGTCATTGATCATGCCCCTGTAAGGCTTCATTCAGACGTCCGGATGCGTTTTGCGGATCCGATCCATCTATCAGTGCATCCGTAAAAATCATGCGGACATCTGAATGGAGCTTTACAGGGGGGTAATCAATGACAGGGGGGTGATCAGGGAGTCTATATGGGGTGATAACCACAGTCATTGATCATGCCCCTGTAAGGCTTCATTCAGACGTCCGGATGCGTTTTGCGGATCCGATCCATCTATCAGTGCATCCGTAAAAATCATGCGGACATCTGAATGGAGCTTTACAGGGGGGTAATCAATGACAAGGGGGTGATCAGGGAGTCTATATGGGGTGATAACCACAGTCATTGATCATGCCCCTGTAAGGCTTCATTCAGACGTCCGGATGCGTTTTGCGGATCCGATCCATCTATCAGTGGATCCGTAAAAATCATGCGGACATCTGAATGGAGCTTTACAGGGGGTTGATCAATGACAGGGGTGTAATCAATGACAGGGGGGTGATCAGGGAGTCTATATGGGGTGATAACCACAGTCATTGATCATGCCCCTGTAAGGCTTCATTCAGACGTCCGGATGCGTTTTGCGGATCCGATCCATCTATCAGTGCATCCGTAAAAATCATGCGGACATCTGAATGGAGCTTTACAGGGGGGTAATCAATGACAGGGGGGTGATCAGGGAGTCTATATGGGGTGATAACCACAGTCATTGATCATGCCCCTGTAAGGCTTCATTCAGACGTCCGGATGCGTTTTGCGGATCCGATCCATCTATCAGTGGATCCGTAAAAATCATGCGGACGTCTGAATGGAGCTTTACAGGGGGGTAATCAATGACAGGGGTGTAATCAATGACAGGGGGGTGATCAGGGAGTCTATATGGGGTGATAACCACAGTCATTGATCATGCCCCTGTAAGGTTTCATTCAGACGTCCGGATGCGTTTTGCGGATCCGATCCATCTATCAGTGCATCCGTAAAAATCATGCGGACATCTGAATGGAGCTTTACAGGGGGGTAATCAATGACAGGGGGGTGATCAGGGAGTCTATATGGGGTGATTACCACAGTCATTGATCATGCCCCTGTAAGGCTTCATTCAGACGTCCGGATTCGTTTTGCGGATCCGATCCATCTATCAGTGGATCCGTAAAAATCATGCGGACGTCTTATGGAGCTTTACAGGGGGTTGATCAATGACAGGGGGGTAATCAATGACAGGGGGGTGATCAGGGAGTCTATATGGGGTGATCAGGGGTGATCAGGGGCTAATAAGGGGTTAATAAGTGACGGGGGGGGGTGTAGTGTAGTGTAGTGTAGTGGTGCTTGGTGGGACTTTACTGAGCTACCTGTGTCCTCTGGTGGTCGATCCAAACAAAGGGGACCACCAGAGGACCAGGTAGCAGGTATATTAGACGCTGTTATCAAAACAGCGTCTAATATACCTGTTAGGGGTTAAAAAAAACACATCTCCAGCCTGCCAGCGAACGATCGCCGCTGGCAGGCTGGAGATCAACTCTCTTACCTTCCGTTTCTGTGAGCGCGCGCGCCTGTGTGCGCGCGTTCACAGGAAATCTCGCGTCTCGCGAGATGACGCATATATGCGTGACTGTGCGCAGGGCTGCCACCTCCGGAACGCGATCCTGCGTTAGGCGGTCTGGAGGTGGTTAAATACAGCAGCGTGGGGACCATTTTGAGGCCAAGGCATGTCATCAGGCCTTTTGTTAGTCAAACATATCCCCCCTTCGGGATCCATGCCTCATTCATCTTAATGAAGGTGAGGTAATCAACACTTTTTTGACCGAGGCGACTTCTTTTGTCAGTGACAATGCCTCCTGCTGCACTGAAGGTCCTTTCTGACAGGACACTTGAAGCGCGGCAGGCCAGAAGTTCTATCGCAAACTGGGATAGCTCAGGCCACAGGTCAAGCCTGCACACCCAGTAGTCAAGGGGTTCATCGCTCCTCAGAGTGTCGATATCTGCAGTTAAGGCGAGGTAGTCTGCTACCTGTCGGTCGAGTCGTTCTCTAAGGCTGGATCCCGAAGGGCTGTGGCGATGTGTAGGACTGAAAAAGCACATCTGTAAAGCATCCTGTCCTTGCCGCCGTGGTCGTGGTAGGAGGAGGATTACTTTCACCTCTTCCCCTGTTAGATTCCCGTTGTTCTGTGACATCCCCCTTATAAGCTGTGTAAAGCATATTTTTTAGTTTGGTTTTGAACTGCTGCATCCTTTCTGACTTTCGGTAATTTGGTAACATTTCTGCCACTTTCTGCTTATACTGGGGGTCTAGTAGCGTGCCCACCCAGTACAGGTCGTTCTCCTTCATCCTTTTTATACGAGGGTCCCTCAACAGACATGACAGCATGAAAGACCCCATTTGCACAAGGTTGGATGCCGAGCTACTCATTTCCCGTTCTTCGTCCTCACTGATGTCATTGACGGTCTGTTCTTCCCCCAGCCACGTACAACACCACGGGTCCCAGATAGGTGACAACAACGAGCACCCTGCAATGCCTGCTGTGGTTGGTCTTCCTCCTCTTCAAAGCCATATTCCTCCTCTGACTCCTGTTCCTCATACTCCTCTTGCAGCGTTGCCGCAGGTCCGGCAAGCGATGATGACAAGGCTGTTTCTGGTGGTGATGGTGACCACAACTCTTCCTCTTCCTCTTCACGTTCATCTACAGCCTGATCCAGCTCTCTTCGCAGGGCACTCTCCAGGATGAAAACAAATGGGATGAGGTCGCTGATGGTGCCTTCGGTGCGACTGACTAGGTCTGTCACCTCCTCAAAAGGACGCATGAGCCTACAGGCATTGCGCATGAGCGTCCAGTAACGTGGCAAAAAAATTCCTAGCTCCGCAGAGGCTGTCCTAGCACCCCGGTCATACAAATACTCGTTGACGGCTTTTTCTTGTTGGAGCAGGCGGTCGAACATTAGGAGTGTTGAATTCCAACGTGTCGGGCTGTCGCAAACCAAGCGCCTCACTGGCATGTTGTTTCGCCGCTGAATATTGGAAAAGTGCTCCATGGCCGTGTAGGAACGCCTGAAATGGCCACACACCTTCCTGGTCCTCAACAGGGGGCTTAATTACAGTTTGGTGGAGCAGTTTGACCCGGTCAATTTTGAAATTGATCTGTTCAAAGCCATCAGAAAGTTGAATCTGAATAGAATGTTTAGAAATGTACCTAGAAATACGCAAACCAACACAGAGGGAGAGACGCCGGCAGCCATAGGACCTCTTGGTTTCACGGTGACTGACCATTTTAATCCAGCTAAAATATCAGTTCTGGAGTGGTTGGCAGATACATCTGTCACAGTCGTTACCTCTTGCTGTGACCTTCCGTCCTTGCTCGTTCGGTGCTCCTCGCTGAAGTTTCATTTCTGTGTAATATTTGTGGTTCTTTATGGGTTAACTCCCCTGTGTGCCTATTAGGAGTTAATCCTCTGTCTGCTACATGGGTGTG
The DNA here is from genome assembly GCF_905171765.1 of Bufo bufo. Taxonomy (NCBI): domain Eukaryota; kingdom Metazoa; phylum Chordata; class Amphibia; order Anura; family Bufonidae; genus Bufo; species Bufo bufo. The sequence continues at coordinate 220,244,276 of NC_053394.1, forward strand.
GCTTCTCTGCTGCACCCATGGAACCTGTAGGCTGAGGTTTCCTTAGTTCTGTGTCAGCTCTCCTGGTGTGTGTTGTCTTGTCCTGCTCCTGGTTTGTACTCTCTCTCCCATGCTGCTGACCCATGGGATCCGTGTCTGTCTGTCTGTGCTCTGTGGGTTTCCCTACTTGTTCATTGATGTCCTCTTTCCTGTCTTTCTGTTATTTGTTCTGTCAGTTATGTTTTAGTTACTTTGTGTGTATTCATATGTCTCGGTTCAGCAAGCGCCTAGCTGCAGAGTGCTATGCGCAAGGCCACGCAGTATACCACTGGTGGAGCAAGTCCTTCTCTGCTCATTGTCACTCCTGTTTCCTTGCTATGTATTTCTGCTTGTGTTATTAGTTGCCCTGTTTTGTATTTGCCTGTCTGTTATGTTTGCCTATTTGCCGTCGGTACCTTCTGGTACCTGTTGTCCATTCGTTCCTGCTGTCATTGTCTAGTTCACGCTCCAGAGTGGACCCTGGCAACTTCCTGCGGCAAAGTCTAACCCTACCATCTAGGGCTCTAGTGAATACCAGGAGTTGCCCCTCTGGAGTATTACTAGACAGTGGCGCAGTGGGGGTTTTCTCCCACTGTACTGACGGTACATAGAGCTCATGTTTTGTCTGTGCTGCCTTCCCTGGTTTTTGTTTGTGCAATAAACTCCTATGTGTCTGTACCTGATTTCCGTTTGTTTATTGCTTGACGACGCGGTGGTCTGGGACCTCCAACTCGTGACAACATCATTAGGAACACCCGTACAGATACAAAACCAGGAGATTTTTAGGGGAGGAGTTGCTTCCACTTTTTGTCCCCCCTTGCCCGCCGGTTGTAGCATACATATTTTTCAACACAAAGTGCTAGAAGGGGTTAAAGCTTTAATTTTCCCCCAAGCACCCAAAAACATAGATAAGGGAGAATAGAAAGCACTGAAGTGGCTACAATCTCAAAACAATCTGGTGGTTAAGCCTGGGGACAAGGGGGAAACGTAGTGGTAATGACCAAGGAATACTACATATGTTAAGCACGTAGACAGTTGGAAAATATTGAGGTGTATGAGAAACTGAAGACCGACCCTACACACAAAATACAGGGACAATTAAGAAGTCTCCTGTTTAAATACACCCAATATGAGTTTCTGTCGAGAAGGACAGCGGACAAACTCCTACCCCTTTTTTTTGAAAAGCCAAGTTGGTACTTTGTGCTAAAGGTTCATAAGTCACTGACCCATCCCCCTGGGAGACCCATTGTCTTGGGGGTTGGGTCAGTGACTGAGCCTTTGTCCAGGTACATCGACTGGCTATTGAGACCAATGGTACGGGCAGCACCATCACATCTCAGGGACACTGATGACCTATAACGGGCACTGGATAATGTCCAGTGGCGTGATGGGTTTCATTTAGTGTCCCTGGATGTAGAAAGTTTGTACACACGCATCCCCCAAAATGAAGACATTAGGGCTATTATGGAGATTTTAAGTAACACTGATAAGAGTGCGGTTTTCTGCAACTTCATTAGTGAAGCCTTAAGTTTCATTCTGAAAAATAATGCTTTTCAGTTTGGGGATCAGTGGTACCAACAAAAGTTTGGTACTGTGATGGGTACGCCCATCGCATGTACCTTTGCCAACCTGTATTTAGCCAGACTAGAAGATAAATTCATATATTCAGCTGTAAGTAGATTTCTTCCATATATATACACATATCTTAGATTCATAGATGATGTGTTCATCATCTGGTCAGGTTCAGAAAAGGATTTTGTCGACTTTGTTGATTACTTAAACAAGGAAAATGGTATGAATATGATATTCACTTATAAATTTGAAGTTCCACAGTTGGAATTTCTGGATGTACTCATCACAGTAAGGGATGGTGAGCTGGTGAAAGAGGGATCTTGCAAACCCACTGCCACCAATTCACTTTTACAGTACTCCAGTTTCCACCCATTTAGTGTCAAACAGGCAGTACCTTATGGCCAATTTCTAAGATTAAGGCATATAAAAAGAACAGAGGAGGATTATGCAAAACAGGCGTCAGATTTGAAGAAACTTGGCCAGAGGATATCCAATCAGTTTGCTCAATAAAGCTATGTCAAAAGTAACACAAACAGAAAATACCCACGGGATTGCAAAAAAACAAAAACAGGAAGACATTCAATCAATTGTCTTCTCCTTCAAATTTAGTCCCATGGCAGAACAGATTAAAAAAGTAATACGCAGTAATTGGGACATTTTGGGAGGAGATGATAATTTAATAAATGTAAAAGGCATTCGCCCCATTATTGCATTTAGGAGGTGACATAAATAGTGCGTAGCCATTTTAGGGAGGAGACAAAAACCTGGCTAGATGAGTGGATACCCAAAGGCAAGTGTTTCTCTAATGTATCAGTAAGAGATTGGTTGGTTTTTAATTGTGTCTTAATACACTATGTAATACCGGCTCCAGGGCGATGTAAGATGATTGCGCCGAGTCAGTGACGCATGACGTCATAATGGTGAGACGCCGGAGCCGATGTTTAAATAACTGTCGCGAACGCGCAGTTATACTAAGGGCCAGTCGCCACAGTTATACTAAGGGCCGTCGCCGAATTTCAACCACTGCATGCCTGTATGTAAGTCTGTCCCATGCCACATTTACAGGGAGTGCAGAATTATTAGGCAAGTTGTATTTTTGAGGATTAATTTTATTATTGAACAACAACCATGTTCTCAATGAACCCAAAAAACTCATTAATATCAAAGCTGAATATTTTTGGAAGTAGTTTTTAGTTTGTTTTTAGTTTTAGCTATTTTAGGGGGATATGTGTGTGTGCAGGTGACTATTACTGTGCATAATTATTAGGCAACTTAACAAAAAACAAATATATACCCATTTCAATTATTTATTTTTACCAGTGAAACCAATATAACATCTCAACATTCACAAATATACATTTCTGACATTCAAAAACAAAACATAAACAAATCAGTGACCAATATAGCCACCTTTCTTTGCAAGGACACTCAAAAGCCTGCCATCCATGGATTCTGTCAGTGTTTTGATCTGTTCACCATCAACATTGCGTGCAGCAGCAACCACAGCCTCCCAGACACTGTTCAGAGAGGTGTACTGTTTTCCCTCCTTGTAAATCTCACATTTGATGATGGACCACAGGTTCTCAATGGGGTTCAGATCAGGTGAACAAGGAGGCCATGTCATTAGATTTTCTTCTTTTATACCCTTTCTTGCCAGCCACGCTGTGGAGTACTTGGATGCGTGTGATGGAGCATTGTCCTGCATGAAAATCATGTTTTTCTTGAAGGATGCAGACTTCTTCCTGTACCACTGCTTGAAGAAGGTGTCTTCCAGAAACTGGCAGTAGGACTGGGAGTTGAGCTTGACTCCATCCTCAACCCGAAAAGGCCCCACAAGCTCATCTTTGATGATATCAGCCCAAACCAGTACTCCACCTCCACCTTGCTGGCGTCTGAGTCGGACTGGAGCTCTCTGCCCTTTACCAATCCAGCCACGGGCCCATCCATCTGGCCCATCAAGACTCACTCTCATTTCATCAGTCCATAAAACCTTAGAAAAATCAGTCTTGAGATATTTCTTGGCCCAGTCTTGACGTTTCAGCTTGTGTGTCTTGTTCAGTGGTGGTCGTCTTTCAGCCTTTCTTACCTTGGCCATGTCTCTGAGTATTGCACACCTTGTGCTTTTGGGCACTCCAGTGATGTTGCAGCTCTGAAATATGGCCAAACTGGTGGCAAGTGGCATCTTGGCAGCTGCACGCTTGACTTTTCTCAGTTCATGGGCAGTTATTTTGCGCCTTGGTTTTTCCACACGCTTCTTGCGACCCTGTTGACTATTTTGAATGAAACGCTTGATTGTTCGATGATCACGCTTCAGAAGCTTTGCAATTTTAAGAGTGCTGCATCCCTCTGCAAGATATCTCACTATTTTTGACTTTTCTGAGCCTGTCAAGTCCTTCTTTTGACCCATTTTGCCAAAGGAAAGGAAGTTGCCTAATAATTATGCACACCTAATATAGGGTGTTGATGTCATTAGACCACACCCCTTCTCATTACAGAGATGCACATCACCTAATATGCTTAATTGGTAGTAGGCTTTCGAGCCTATACAGCTTGGAGTAAGACAACATGCATAAAGAGGATGATGTGGTCAAAATACTAATTTGCCTAATAATTCTGCACGCAGTGTATATGTACTCAGCTTTTTGAATACAGCTTCTTATGTACTCAGCTATATACATGTACCCAGCTTACTGATGTATTCAGCCTTGGATGTATTCAGCCTTCTGATGTACTCAGTCTTGGATGTATTCAGCTTCTGATGTATTCAGCTACAATTGCTCATGTATTCAGCTTCTGATGTACCCAGCGATCCATCTGAGGATTAAAAAAGCCTGTTGCACTGATCGGTGAGTGCCGCCTGAATATTTTCTTTATTTTTTTATATAATAAACAGCAGCTGGCACTGTTTCAGCATAGGAGCAGAATACCATAATCAACAGATCTATCATATGCAAAATACTGCCAGCACCCTCCTTTTTTGTATTCTTCCCTTCCTTGCTGTTTGTGGGACTTTACCAGGGAAATGTTGCCCTGGTACATTACAGATATCACTTTCAGAAGTACTGGGGGCCTCCCCTTCCTGGTTTCCAAAATTACGGCCTTAATCTTATTTTGAAGTGGTGGTGATCATGTTCCCTTCTGGCCTGCAGATTTTTTATAATGTACCTTCGTTTTCCACATGGCACTGTATGGCTTAAGCATTTGATCTGAAAGATCAACCCTTCCCAAGTATGTATGGTAGCTCAGGATGCAGTCTGGCTTGGGGGAGTAATGATAGTCACATGTTGAACAGTGGCAAGGGAGCTGCTGAGAACTGTGGTTAGCACAACAACATGTTCCCATTGCATGGGAGCCCTGCTGTTGCCCTTTCTGAGTGGTTGCCTGAGCAGGGACCTAGGGAGACCTCTCTGATTTTTGCATATAGTGCTGCATAATAGGGAGGGGGGGTACATTCTGGAGGGCATGCTTTATTTTAATTACACACCTTGCCCCCTTGCTGGAGAGGTATTGGCAGAATTTTACCCTCTCTTTAAAATGTATAAGGGACTCATTTACACAGATGATTTCTTCAGGGGTATATATCTTAGTAAACTTGGTGCTAAAGTGGTTGAGGACTGGCTAATTTTAAATAGACAGTCAAATCTTGGTTCATTTTGGGGCAGGCCATTCATTTAATGGCCTGGTCATGGCTATAAGGTAAACTGGATTTTTTACAAGGCCCATATGCAGCACAAGTCCCCAAAATGTCATCATATCTGCTACATCTATAGGGTTTCCAACCATCCAGAAATTTCTGGTCAGTCTGTAAAAATAGGTGACTTTTTTCCTGGACCATGAAAAAATATACATGTGTGATGTTTTTGAGGCTGGGGGTGCTTGACTAGATTATTTAGGTGATAATTTTCATCATTTTACAGCTCACAGTAAATGTGTCACTACCAGAGCTTTGAGACGTTCTCACAGCTCTGTTTCTCCACCCCTGTGATGATGTCACTACTAGAGTTTGGAGGAGTTCTCACTGCTCTGTTTCTCCGCCCCTGTGATGAAGTCTTTACTTTCTGTTTCCTTCCTACCAGCTGTTCCTCTTGCGGTTGATTTTCCTGCCTTTAAATCACCCCTCCTCCTATTGTAGGGCGTGGATTATATTTCTCATTTCAGTTGTAGCTCTTGCTTGAGTATCTTCACTTGTAGCTATCGGTTCACTGGACCTGTGTTCTGCTGCAGCAAGCACTCCGGATATTGCCAGCTGTCCTTGGATCCGTCTTCTCTGCGGCTGCAGCACCTTCAGCTAAGTGTGCAGACATTGTTGTGTACCTGGTTATTTTCTGACTGGATCTGAGGTGGCCACGGTTCCCTCCATATACTGAGCAGGGCACCGGTGGCCATGCCCCTTCAACTATTGTAGGGGTTACAGTGGTCATTAGTCTTAGGTACGTGGGCATGCCTCGTTCCGCCATTTGGATCCGGGCATGTGCTTTAGCAGCATAGGGAGAGCTTTGAGGGTCTGACAGGGGTCACCCTTTATCCTCCCTAGTTTGGGTCCGGTCAGTAACTCTTTTTACTGTGTATACTCTTGTTGCTCACATACAGCCGTGACATTATAATCCACCAAAACCGTCCTTTTTTGACATGGATCCGCTTTCTGGTCTGGTTGACTGCATGCAGGGTCTTTCTTTGGAAGTAGCGGATCTCCGTCAATCTATGACTCGGCTTCAAGCATTGGGCTCTGCTCCGGGTCATGGAGTCTGTTGCGAGCCAAAGGTCTCACTTCCGGAAACGTTCTCCGGGGGCAGTGAGAATTTTGTTCGCTTCAGAGAGGCATGCAAACTCCATTTTTGCTTGTGTCCCCACTCCTCTGGTAAGGAGGAGCAGAGGGTGAGGATTGTCATCTCCCTGCTCAGGGGTAATGCTCAGACTTGGGCTTTTTCGCTGCCATCAGGGGATCCCTCCCTTCGATCCGTGGAAAGATTTTTCGTGGCCCTGGGGCAGATATATGATGACCCGGATCGTGTTGCTCTGGCCGAATCTAACTTACGTGTTTTATGCCAGAACAAACTGTCTGCGGAGCTTTATTGTTCTGAATTTCGGAGATGGGCAGCTGATTCAGGTTGGAATGATGCTGCACTCCGGAGTCAGTTCTGTCATGGTCTCTCAGAGAGATTGAAAGATGCGTTTGCTTTCCATGAGAGACCAACGTCCTTAGAGTCTGCCATGTCATTGGCGGTACGCCTTGACAGGCGTTTAAGAGAAAGAAACAAGACCTCTCTGTCCAGCCATTGTCAGTCTAGGGGCAATGGTGCGGACTCATTCAGTGTGCAGGGGCCTCATCCTGTCTCGCTCCCCTCCGAGGAGGAGCCCATGCAGCTAGGTCGACTTGCCCCTGATAAAAGAGGATTTAATCCTCAGAGTATGGTGTGTTTTTGTTGTGGGGGCATAGGTCATTTGGCAAATGTTTGTCCGTCTAGGAGATTCTTGAACTGTACTAAGAGCGATAATAAGAGAAAAATCTCAAAAGGTAAATCATCAAATTCTGCTTCATCTGCTACTTTGGGCAAAGTTGATGTAGGAATTGATGCTTTTCCTCTGACCTGCAGTTCCCGTTTTCTCCTGTCTGCCAGGGTGGCGCTAGAGAGCAAGGTCATTTCTTGTGAGATTTTTGTCGACAGTGGAGCGGCCGTCAATCTTATTGACACTCAATTTGTAGCCATGCATGGTTTTCAGGTTTGCACATTAGAAAAGGATATACCTGTTTTTGCTATTGACTCTGCTCCACTCTCACAGAGATCTCTGAAGGGCATTGTTCACAATATCCGGCTAGCTGTAGGTGACACTCATGTGGAGGATATATCTTGTTTTGTCCTTAATGGATTGCCTTCTCCTCTAGTTTTGGGGTTACCCTGGCTCACTAGACATAACCCCACTATTGATTGGCAAGGAAGGCAAATAAATGAGTGGAGTGACTTTTGTAGAGAGAATTGTCTCACAGCGACTTTTGCAGAGGTGTCTACTAAAACTGTGCCATCATTTCTCTCTGATTTCTCGGACGTGTTTTCCGAGAGCGGTGTTCAGGAGCTACCTCCTCACCGGGAGTTTGACTGTCCCATTAACCTCATTCCCAGCGCCAAGCTGCCAAAAGCACGCCTCTACAATCTCTCACAACCGGAAAGAATCGCAATGCGAACTTATATCTTCGAGAGTCTCGATAAGGGGCATATTCGTCCCTCAAAGTCACCTGTGGCCGCGGGTTTTTTTTTTGTTAAAAAAAAAGATGGCTCTCTGAGACCTTGCCTAGATTTTAGGGAGCTGAACCGTATCACGATTCGCGATCCCTATCCCCTTCCTCTGATCCCGGACCTCTTCAACCAAACTGTTGGGGCCAAGGTGTTTTCCAAATTGGATTTGAGAGGCGCGTACAACCTGGTCAGGGTCAGAGAGGGGGATGAATGGAAAACGGCCTTTAATACCCCTAACGGGCATTTCGAGAATCTCGTTATGCCTTTCGGCCTGATGAATGCTCCGGCCGTCTTTCAGCATTTTGTTAATAGTATTTTCTACCATTTAATGGGGAAATTTGTATTGGTGTATCTTGATGATATTTTGATTTTTTCCCCTGATGTTCAGACCCATCAGGATCATCTTTTTCAGGTTCTGCAGATTCTGCGGGAAAATAAATTGTACGCCAAGCTGGAGAAATGTCTTTTTATGGTATCGGAGATTCAATTTCTGGGTTTTCTCCTCTCTGCTTCTGGTTTTCGCATGGATCCGGAGAAGGTCCGTGCTGTACTTGAGTGGGAGCTTCCTGAGAATCAGAAGGCATTGATGCGCTTTCTGGGTTTTGCGAACTATTACAGAAAGTTCATTTTGAATTATTCCTCTGTTGTCAAACCCCTTACTGACATGACAAAAAAGGGGGCGGATTTTTCCTCTTGGTCGGAGGAGGCGCTTGCAGCCTTTTCTAAGATTAAAGAGAGTTTTGCGTCTGCTCCCGTCTTGGTGCATCCCGATGTTTCCTTACCTTTTATTGTTGAGGTGGATGCTTCCGAGGTGGGTGTGGGTGCAGTTTTGTCCCAGGGCCCTTCTCCTGCCAAATGGCGACCCTGTGCCTTTTTCTCTAAAAAACTCTCCCCGGCAGAGAGAAACTATGATGTGGGAGATAGGGAGTTGTTGGCCATCAAGTTGGCTTTCGAGGAATGGCGCCATTGGTTGGAGGGGGCCAGGCACCCTATCACCGTTTTTACCGACCATAAGAATCTGGCATACTTGGAGTTAGCCAGGCGTATGAATCCGAGACAGGCCAGATGGTCTCTGTTCTTCTCCAGATTCAATTTTGTCGTTACATTCCGACCTGGGATCAAAAATGTGAAGGCTGATGCTCTCTCTCGCTGTTTTCCGGGAGGAGAAAACTCAGAGGACCCGGGTCCCATTTTGCCGGAGGGGGTAGTTGTTTCTGCTCTATATTCCGATTTGGTGGCCGAGGTCCAGGCTGCCCAGACTGAGGCACCTGCCCGTTGTCCTTCTGGGAAGTTGTTCGTGCCTCCTGAGCTACGTCACAAACTCTTCAAGGAGCATCATGATACGGTTCTTGCTGGTCACCCCGGGAGTAGAGCCACGGTAGATCTCATTGCTCAGAGATTTTGGTGGCCGGCTCTTCGTAAGTCGGTGGAGGGTTTTGTGGCTGCTTGTGAGACGTGCGCTCGCGCTAAGGTCCCTCGTTCACGGCCTTCAGGTTCCCTTCTCCCGTTACCCATACCTTCCCTTCCTTGGACACACCTGTCCATGGACTTTATCACGGATCTTCCTCGTTCCTCGGGGAAGTCGGTGATCCTGGTGGTGGTGGACCGTTTTAGCAAGATGGCTCATTTCGTACCTTTCCCTGGTTTACCCAATGCTAAAACGTTGGCGCAAGCTTTTGTCGACCATATTGTTAAATTGCACGGCATTCCCTCTGATATTGTTTCCGATAGAGGCACACAGTTTGTGTCCAGATTCTGGAAGGCTTTCTGTTCTCGCCTGGGGGTTCGGCTGTCCTTCTCTTCTGCTTTTCACCCGCAGTCGAATGGTCAGACTGAGCGCCTCAATCAGAATCTGGAGACATATTTGCGCTGTTTTGTGGCAGAGAACCAGGAGGATTGGTGTTCATTTCTCCCTCTTGCTGAGTTTGCTCTGAACAACCGTCGTCAGGAATCTTCTGATAAGTCACCATTCTTTGGTACATATGGGTTCCATCCGCAGTTTGGGACATTCTCGGGAGGGGCTCTTTCTGGTTTACCTGAGGAGGAGAGATTTTCCTCATCTTTGTCTACCATTTGGCAAAAGATTCAGAGTAATCTTAGAAAGATGAGTGAGAAGTATAAGCGTGTGGCTGATAAGAGACGTGTGCCTGGTCCGGACCTGAATGTGGGTGATCTGGTGTGGTTGTCTACAAGAAATATTAAACTGAAGGTTCCCTCCTGGAAATTGGGTCCCAAGTTTATTGGGCCTTATAAAATCTTGTCAGTCATCAATCCTGTTGCCTTCCGTCTTGATCTTCCACGGGTTTGGAAGATACATAATGTATTTCACAGATCTCTCTTAAAACCATATGTCCAGCCCACGGTACCCTCCTCTTTGCCTCCTCCTCCGATTTTGGTTGATGGCAATCTGGAGTTTGAGGTTTCCAGAATTGTGGACTCTCGCATTGTCCACGGTTCTCTTCAGTACCTCGTTCATTGGAAGGGTTATGGTCCTGAGGAGAGGATGTGGGTTCCGGTGTCGGACATTAAAGCCACTCGCCTCATCAGGGCATTTCATAGGGCTCATCCTGAGAAGGTGGGTCCTGGGTGTCCGGAGTCCACCCGTAGAGGGGGGGGTACTGTCACTACCAGAGCTTTGAGACGTTCTCACAGCTCTGTTTCTCCACCCCTGTGATGATGTCACTACTAGAGTTTGGAGGAGTTCTCACTGCTCTGTTTCTCCGCCCTTGTGATGAAGTCTTTACTTTCTGTTTCCTTCCTTCCAGCTGTTCCTCTTGCGGTTGATTTCCCTGCCTTTAAATCACCCCTCCTCCTATTGTAGGGCGTGGATTATATTTCTCATTTCAGTTGTAGCTCTTGCTTGAGTATCTTTACTTGTAGCTATCAGTTCACTGGACCTGTGTTCTGCTGCAGCAAGCACTCCGGATATTGCCAGCTGTCCTTGGATCCGTCTTCTCTGCGGCTGCAGCACCTTCAGCTAAGTGTGCAGACATTGTTGTGTACCTGGTTATTTTCTGACTGGATCTGAGGTGGCCACGGTTCCCTCCATATACTGAGCAGGGCACCGGTGGCCGTGCCCCTTCCACTATTGTAGGGGTTACAGTGGTCATTAGTCTTAGGTACGTGGGCATGCCTCGTTCCGCCATTTGGATCCGGGCATGTGCTTTAGCAGCATAGGGAGAGCTTTGAGGGTCTGACAGGGGTCACCCTTTATCCTCCCTAGTTTGGGTCCGGTCAGTAACTCTTTTTACTGTGTATACTCTTGTTGCTCACATACAGCCGTGACAAAATGCTGTTTATCAGATCTTATCAGTATACTGTTCTGTAGACATGTATTACTTATAATCTTTATCATTAGTTATGGTTTTCCAATATGTCCGTAAAAAATGTCAACTGTCCGCGAATTTGGGATAAGCTGTTCAGAAAAAAGAAAAATTCTGGTTAGCAACTCTGTGCATCTACTAGGGTCCACCTCAGCAGTTGAGCAATAGATGATGTGGGATTTTGAGCAATGAATTGCTGGGTATATAAATTAGTTTGGACCACTTTTACATTTACTAAATCCCCAGAGAAAAAGATTTTGAAAACATAAATTTCTGTGAAGTTTGCAGTGTTAACCTGGATTTCTTCAGCTTCCCACTTGGCTTTGAGGCTGATAATCCTCAGGGGACAGGGTCCATATGAGATCACTCTGGGGTTCTGACTCAGCAGTCTTCTTCTTGAGCGCATCTTCTTGAGTGTCCGTTAACATTAAATTATGAGGATGAGAAGGAGAAAGAGGACAGGAGGAATGCAGGGTGCTTTTCTCCCTCGCTGGCGGTATCCGTATCCGGGGCAATAAAGGCATATGCCTCCTTGAAAGGATTTGGACCTTTCTGGACCTCTACGACAACCTTGGTTTGAGACACTGACGTCAGGAGAGATGTTTCTCAGTTGGCAATAACAGACACACACAGGTATCACTGAGAAACACTCTAACTTTATTATGCTATCGCTTGGCCTTATATAAGCTGTTAAAAATTAGACAACAACAATGTTAATATAAAATGACAGTTAAAAACAAATGAAGGAGCGACTGGTTCGGAACCCGGGCCATAAGTAAAATGTCGCACCAGGGCGCCGAAGGCTACAGAGAAAGAACACACCCCACAGGGAAACAAATCTAAAGGAATGGGGCAAAACTATTACCCTCATTCAAGCCAAGAGGTGTGATGGTATCAAGGAGAAAAATCCATTTGGTTTCTCTTTGGGCCAGTGTCTTTTTCCAATTACCACTTCTTGTGTATATTATAATTCGGTCAATACCTCTGACCCGCAATAAGGACCCATCTGAATCATGTCTTTCCTTGAAGTGTCTTGCCAAAGTTTTCAGCTGTGTCTCATCTTCCTCATCATTGGCTGCTACAATAGATAGCACATGTTCCCTAACTCTTCTCCTCAGTTGGCGGGATGTCATCCCCACATAAATCAAATTACATGGGCAGATGGCCCAGTATATGACCCCCATTGTCATACAATTGATGGAATGTGTGATCCTGAAGGTCTTATTATTTGCAGAATTGTGGAAATGTGTTGCTCTCTCCATGTTAGCACAGGCAACACACTTACCACAAGGCTTGCTCTCCCACGGGGTCCCCTTTGTCCCGAATAGCCCCACATCTTTGCGGGTATAGTGGCTACGGACCAACCGGTCACGCAAGTTTTTTGCCCTCCTAATAGTGATCGATGGCTGTGGGGGTATAACACCCTGTAATTGGGGATCCTGCAATAGGATATCGCAATATTTTGTTAGGGCATTATTTACCTCCTTCCACTTGTTGTTGTATCCAGTGATGAATCTCAGTTGTTGTGAGCCTTCCCGCATTGTTTTCTTATGTAAGAGGTCTCTTCTCCTTGATGACCTGGTCCTCTGGTAGGCCTACTCGATACAACGCCTGCCATAGCCTCTCTGTTCAAACCTTTCCCTCAGGTCTCTTGCTTGGAATTCAAACATCTCATCGGAAGAGCAAACCCTACGGGCTCATAGGAATTGTCCCACTGGTATGCTTTTAATTAGGTTGCCAGGATGTGACGAGCTTGCATGCAGGAGAGCATTTACTGATGTTTCTTTTCTATACAGGTTGGTCGTAATCCGTCCTCCTGCATCCACCTGGAACAGTACATCCAAAAATTCAATATTTGTGCGAGCAATCTTGTAGGTAAGCTTGATGTTCCTGTCATTATCATTGAGCAAGCCAATTAATCGTCCAAACTCCTCTTCAGTCCCCTGCCAGATAATCAGAATGTAATCTATGTAACGTCCCCAATACTGGACGCCATTAGCCTCTGGCAGGGGATCTGTCTGGAGGACCTTCCTCTCCCACAGCTCCAGGAACAGGTTGGCATACGAGGGCGCACAAGATGCCCCCATTGCCGTCCCCCGGAGCTGCAGGTAGAAGGACCCCCCAAACAGAAAGAAGTTATGTGTCAGTATAAACTCCAACCCAACAAAGATAGGACAAAATGAGACTTATGCTTACCCATGTTAGTACTGTTCAGGAAGAATGCTGCTGCTTCTAAACCGTCTTTGTGTTTAATGTATGTGTACAGCGATTCCACGTCACATGTGGCAATGAGCATATCTGGTTCCAAATGGATGTCTTCCACCTTCCTTAGAATATCCATCGTATCCTTAAGATTAGAGTTGAGCGAACACCTGGATGTTCGGGTTCGAGAAGTTCGGCCGAACTTCCCGGAAATGTTCGGGTTCGGGATCCGAACCCGACCCGAACTTCGTCCCGAACCCGAACCCCATTGAAGTCAATGGGGACCCGAACTTTTGGGCACTAAAAAGGCTGTAAAACAGCCCAGGAAAGAGCTAGAGGGCTGCAAAAGGCAGCAACATGTAGGTAAATCCCCTGCAAACAAATGTGGATAGGGAAATGAATTAAAATTAAAATTAAAAAAATGAACCAATATCAATTGGACAGAGGTCCCATAGCAGAGAATCTGGCTTCACGTCAGCAGAGAATCAGTCTCTTCATGCCATAGCAAAGAATCTGGCTTCATGTCAGCAGAGAATCAGTCTCTTCATGCCATAGCAGAGAATCTGGCTTTATGTCAGCGCAGAATCAGTCTTCATGTCATAGCAGAGAATCAGGCTTCACGTCACCCACCACTGGAACAGGCCACTGTCACACATTTAGGCCCCGGCACCCAGACAGAGGAGAGCGGTCCCGTAACAGAGAATCTGGCCTTATGTCAGCGCAGAATCTGTCTTCATGTCATAGCAGAGAATCAAGCTTCACGTCACCCACCACTGGAACAGGCCACTGTCACACATTTAGGCCCAGGCACCCAGGCAGAGGAGAGAGGTCCCGTAACAGAGAATCTGGCCTTATGTCAGCACAGAATCTGTCTTAATGTCATAGCAGAGAATCAGGCTTCACGTCACCCAACACTGGAACAGGCCACTGTCACACATTTAGGCCCAGGCACCCAGGCAGAGGAGAGAGGTCCCGTAACAGAGAATCTGGCCTTATGTCAGCGCAGAATCTGTCTTCATGTCATAGCAGAGAATCAGGCATCACGTCACCCACCACTGGAACAGGCCACTGTCACACATTTAGGCCCAGGCACCCAGGCAGAGGAGAGAGGTCTCGTAACAGAGAATCTGGCCTTATGTCAGCACAGAATCTGTCTTAATGTCATAGCAGAGAATCAGGCTTCACGTCACCCACCACTGGAACAGGCCACTGTCACACATTTAGGCCCAGGCACACAGGCAGAGGAGAGAGGTCCCGTAACAGAGAATCTGGCCTTATGTCAGCGCAGAATCTGTATTCATGTCATAGCAGAGAATCAGGCTTCACGTCACCCACCACTGGAACAGACCACTGTCACACATTTAGGCCCAGGCACCCAGGCAGAGGAGAGAGGTCCCGTAACAGAGAATCTGGCCTTATGTCAGCGCAGAATCTGTATTCATGTCATAGCAGAGAATCAGGCATCACGTCACCCACCAATGGAACAGGCCACTGTCACACATTTAGGCCCCGGCACCCAGACAGAGGAGAGCGGTCCCGTAACAGAGAATCTGGCCTTATGTCAGCGCAGAATCTGTCTTCATGTCATAGCAGAGAATCAGGCTTCACGTCAGCCACCACTGGAACAGGCCACTGTCACACATTTAGGCCCAGGCACCCAGGCAGAGGAGAGAGGTCCCGTAACAGAAAATCTGGCC
The DNA here is from genome assembly GCF_905171765.1 of Bufo bufo. Classification (NCBI taxonomy): domain Eukaryota; kingdom Metazoa; phylum Chordata; class Amphibia; order Anura; family Bufonidae; genus Bufo; species Bufo bufo. Next base: position 220,259,321 of record NC_053394.1, read on the forward strand.
TTATGTCAGCGCAGAATCTGTATTCATGTCATAGCAGAGAATCAGGCTTCACGTCACCCACCACTGGAACAGGCCACTGTCACACATTTAGGCCCCGGCACCCAGACAGAGGAGAGCGGTCCCGTAACAGAGAATCTGGCCTTATGTCAGCGCAGAATCTGTCTTCATGTCATAGCAGAGAATCAGGCTTCACGTCAGCCACCACAACAGTAGGCATGGCTGTGATGGCCTCTTGGGCCAAGTAGTATGACGCTTGTTGATTGGCTGCTTTGCAGCCTTTCAAAAAGCGCCAAGAAAGCGCCGAACACCGAACCCGAACCCGGACTTTTACGAAAATGTTCGGGTTCGGGTCCGTGTCACGGACTATCACGGTCGGCGTGACTATCACATACGTGACACAGAGGGAGGGAACAAGGAAGGCCCTGCCCAAGTGAGAGGGAAGGTGGTGACCCCTGACTCACCTAGCGGCTGGCACCTGGCTGCCCTGACGTCCCTACACGGGTTCCTCACCCGTACGTCGATCACGTGCTTAAAGCCCTGGCTTTCCCTAAGCTGAGCCCTAAATAGTGAACAGGGCGGTGGGAACACTGGTCCGCACCACTAGCTCTAAAGGAAAACACCAAGGGAAGGACAGACAATACAAACTCAACATATAATCCCAGGTGGGCGACAACAGGAGACAACAAGAAGCCCAACAGGGATCCGGAGGGTAGCACTCTGGAACGACAACCAGGATTCACAACTCCAGTGGGTCAGTATAGATGTCCAGGCAGGAAGCTCTATAACTGGCAACTAGAGAAGAGTGAGGGGAGAATATAAGGAGGTTGGGAGTGGCAGACAAGAAACAGCTGAGGAGGAGAAGCTACGGATCCCTGATTGAGACAAAAAGGATAGCAAGGCAAACACAGAAAACAATCACTAAGAAACAACGTGATCTTTAGATATAGAGCGCGCAGCCACCCGCTGCGACCTCCTGACCCCGGGTATAACGGAGTCACATGTGGCTCTTGATACCCTTTCACGAGGGGCCTCCGGACACTCAGGACCAGGTCTCTCCGGATGAGAGGCATGGAAAGCCTGAATTAACCTGTTGGCGTTTACCTCTGACGCTGGAACCCACATTCTTTCCTCGGGACCGTAACCCCTCCAATGCACCAGATACTGAAGAGAGCGGCGGACCCGACGAGAATCAACAATTCTGGCTATTTGAAACTCCAGATTACCATCCACAATAACAGGAAGAGGTGGCAGCGGTGATGGTTCTAGAGGTGGAACATACTTCTTGAGTAACGATTTATGGATGACGTTATGGATCTTAAAAGTCTGAGGTAGCTCCAGGCGAAAAGCCACAGGGTTAATGACGGCTACTATTTTATAAGGACCAATGAACCTAGGGCCCAGTTTCCAAGAGGGAACCTTCAACTTAATATTCCTAGTAGACAACCACACATAGTCATTCACCCCTAGGTCCGGACCTGGCGACCGTTTCTTATCGGCCATGCATTTATATTTACCACTCATCTTTTTCAAGTTAACTTGCACCTTCTGCCATACCGAAGAAAGAGATGAAGAAAACCTTTCCTCTTCGGGAACCCCAGAAGACCCCCCCTCTTTGAAAGTACAAAATTGGGGATGAAAACCGTATGCACCAAGGAATGGTGACTTGCCAGTGGACTCCTGATAATAATTATTTATGGCAAACTCAGCTAACGGTAAATATGATGACCACAACTCTTGGTTTTCAGACACAAAACACCTTAAATATGTTTCTAGGTTTTGGTTGGTACGCTCAGTCTGTCCATTCGACTGAGGATGGAAAGCTGAGGAAAAGGACAAGTGTACCCCCAAACGGGAACAAAAAGCTTCCAAAACTTAGAAATAAACTGGGTTCCCCGATCCGAAACCACATCGGAAAGGAACCCCGTGAAGCTTCATGATTTCACTGATAAACACCTGAGCAAGAGTTTTAGCATTAGGAAGTGCGGGTGTCACGAGGGTATCAAGAGCCACGTCTGACTCTGTTATACCCGGGGTCAGGAAGTCGCAGCGGGTGGCTGCGCGCTCTATATCTAAAGATCACGGTGTTTCTTAATGATTGTTTTCTGTGTTTGCCTTGCTATCCTTTTTGTCTCTCTCAGGGATCCGTAGCTTCTCCTCCTCAGCTGTTTCTTGTCTGCCACTCCCTACCTCCTTATATTCTCCCCTCACACTTCTCTAGTTGCCAGTTATAGAGCTTCCTGCCTGGACATCTATACTGACCCACTGGAGTGGTTAATCCTGGTTGTTGTTCCTGTGTGCTACCCTCCGGATCCCTGTTTGGCTTATTGTTGTCTCCTGTTGTCGCCCACCTGGGAATATATGTTGAGTCTGTGTTGTCTGTCCTCCCCTTGGTGTTTTCCCTTAGAGTTAGTGGTGCGAACTAGTGTTCCCATCGCCCTGTTCACTACCTAGGGCTCAGCTCAGGGAAAGCCAGGGCTTTAGGCACGTGATCGGCGTACGGGTGAGGAACCCGTCTAGGGACGTCAGGGCAGCCAGGTGCCAGCCGCCAGGTGAGTCAGGGGTCACCATCTTCCCTCTCACTTGGGCAGGGCCTTCCTCGTTCCCTCCCTCTGTGTCACGTATGTGATAGCCACGCCGACCGTGATAGCGGGTAGCGCAATAAAGTGTACCATTTTGCTAAACCTGTCTACTACTACCAAAATAACTGTTTTACCCGCAGACAACGGTAAGTCAGTGATGAAATCCATCGACAGATGTGTCCATGGCCTATTGGGGATAAAAAGAGGCAATAAAGACCCTGCTGGAGGTGTATGAGAGACTTTCGCGTGTGCACAAGTAGAGCAAGTAGACACGAAATCCATTACATCCTGACGCAACCTTGGCCATCAAAAACGACGAGATAATAGCTCCAAGGTTGCTTTACTACCTGGGTGCCCAGCAAGTGCCGAATTATGATGTTCTTTTAATAATTCAAGACGCAGGTTTAACGGTACAAACAATTTCTCTGAGGGGCAAGAGGCCGGGGCGTCCCCCTGGGCCTCTAACACCTTTCCCTCTAGAACAGAGTGTACAGCAGAGACAACCACTCCTCTTTGTAAAATAGGTACCGGATCACTAGCATTACCCCCTCCAGGGAAACTACGAGATAACGCGTCTGCCTTGGTATTTTTTGCCCCAGGACGATAGGTGATTACAAAGTTAAATCTGGTAAAGAATAGCGACCACCTAGCTTGTCTAGGGGTGAGACGCTTAGCCGATTCTAGGTACAGAAGGTTTTTGTGATCCGTAATCACTGTGACGGGGTGGATTGCTCCCTCTAAGAAGTGACGCCACTCTTCAAGCGCCAGCTTAATCGCCAACAGTTCCCTATTTCCAACATCATAGTTCTTCTCTGCAGAAGATAATTTTTTGGAAAAGAAAGCGCAAGGGCGCCATTTGCCAGGAGACGGACCCTGAGACAATACAGCCTCCACTCCCACCTCTGACGCATCTACCTCAACAATAAAAGGCTGGGAGACATCAGGTTGAATTAGAACAGGTGCCGAGGTAAACTTCTCTTTTAGAGAGGAAAATGCATTTTTAGCGGCGTCAGACCATTTAGAAAAATCAGTCCCCTTCCTAGTCATGTCGGTAAGGGGTTTAACGATCACTGAATAATTTTTAATGAACTTTCTATAGAAATTTGCGAAACCCAAAAACCGTTGTAGGGCTTTAAGGTTCTCAGGAAGATCCCAATCTAAAATTGCCTGGACCTTCTCAGGATCCATATGGAAACCTGAAGCAGATAATAGATATCCCAGGAACTGTATTTCCTGAACGGCGAAGACACATTTTTCAATTTTCGCATATAATTTATTCGTCCGTAGGACCTGCAGTACTTGCCTGACATGCACCTCATGTGTTTTCAGATCAGCCGAATAAATTAAGATATCATCTAGGTATATGACTACAAACCTGCCGATGAGATGACTAAAAATATCATTAACGAAATGTTGGAAGACAGCGGGGGCATTGGTCAGACCGAAAGGCATAACTAGATTTTCATAATGCCCCTCAGGGGTGTTAAAAGCTGTCTTCCACTCATCCCCTTCCCTGATACGAATCAGATTGTAGGCCCCCCTAAGATCAAGTTTGGAGAACCACCTAGCACCCGCAATCTGATTAAAAAGGTCAGGAATGAGAGGAAGAGGGTGTGGGTCTCGGATGGTTATCTGGTTTAGCTCACGGAAATCTAGGCAAGGACGCAGGCCCCCATCTTTCATTTTAATAAAGAAAAACCCTGCAGCCACAGGTGAAGAAGAGGGTCTGATGTGTCCCTTAGCCAGACTCTCGGAGATATAATCTTTCATGGCTTGTCTCTCGGGACCCGAAAGATTATACAACCTGGACTTGGGTAATTTTGCACCGGGAATCAGGTTAACCGGGCAATCATAAGGACGATGAGGTGGTAGCTTCTGACAACCCTTTTCAGAAAAAACGTCCTCAAAGTCCGAAATAAATGTAGGTAGGGAAGCTATGGAGGCGATTAAGCAATTGTTATTTAAGCAATTCTCTCTGCAATGCTCACTCCACTCCAATATCTCCCTGGCCTGCCAATCCACCACTGGATTGTGCGCTACCAACCAGGGAAGACCCAATACCACAGGAGAGGGAAGGCCCTCCAGAACGTAACATGAAAGACACTCATTATGGTGGTCCCCTACCCGAAGGTGTAAATTATGAACAATGTGGGTGAGGTTTCTCTGAGACAGAGGAGCCGAATCTATAGCGAATACGGGAATAGGTCTCTGCAGCGTACAGAGAGACAAACCCATAGTGCGGGCAAAATGGGCATCTATCAAATTTACCCCTGCTCCACTGTCTAGAAAAAAAGAAATAGACTCTGTCTTAACACCAAAAACAATAACCGCTGGTAACACAAATTGAGATGTTCGTATGGAGGAAACGTATACCCCCCGGCTGACATCCTCCGCACAGCCTGGGGTTAGTAGTTTTCCGACGGTCTTTTGTTTTTGAGAAAGAAGGGACAGACATTAATGAAATGACCCTTCCCCCCACAGAAAAAACAAGCCCCCCCCCTACGGCGAACCTCAGGAGGACGGACCTGACGAGAAGTTCCGCCTAGCTGCATAGGCTCATCTAAGTCAGTACAGACTAATTGTTGCTTGGGAGAGGTAACCAATTGCTCAGGAATTTTCGATCTCTCCCTAAGACGCCTATCTATTCTGATAGAGAGGGACATAACAGCATCAAGGGAAAGGGGGGTCTCATACAGCGCCAGTGCATCCTTAACCCTTTCAGATAACCCAGAGCAGAACTGACTCCTGAGAGCCGGGTCGTTCCACTGAGTATCCGTAGCCCACCTACGGAACTCTGAGCAATATTTCTCTGCTGACCGATCTCCCTGTAGGAGTCTCCGTAACTTCGACTCAGCCAGGGCGACTCGGTCAGGGTCATCATATATGAGACCCAAAGCCCCAAAAAATCCCTCCACTGACCGGAGAGCCTGGGAACCAGGGGGTAACGAGAACGCCCAGGATTGTGGGTCCCCCTGAAGCAGGGAAATGACAATCCCAACCCGCTGTTCTTCATTACCTGAGGAGTAAGGGCGCAACTTAAAGTATAATTTGCAGGCCTCACGGAACGTCGCAAATTTGTCCCTTCCCCCAGAAAATCTGTCAGGAAGAACAACCTTGGGTTCTGTAACAACCTGGTTACCCATAGCAACCGCTGGGGGTGCGGTCTGCTGCATTTGCTGCTGTTGTTGGAGGACAGACGCCTTCAATCCTGCCACCTCCAAAGACAGGCCTTGAAGCTGTTTTGCCAAGGCAGCAATAGGATCCATATTGGATTCTAAGTAGAGAAAAAAAAAAAAGAAAAATGTTTATTATTTTTTTTCTCAAAAAGTAAAGGCCAGTTATAATATCACGGTCGGCGTGACTATCACATACGTGACACAGAGGGAGGGAACAAGGAAGGCCCTGCCCAAGTGAGAGGGAAGGTGGTGACCCCTGACTCACCCAACGGCTGGTACCTGGCTGCCCTGACGTCCCTAGACGGGTTCCTCACCCGTACGCCGATCACGTGCCTAAAGCCCTGGCTTTCCCTAAGCTGAGCCCTAAATAGTGAACAGGGCGGTGGGAACACTAGTCCGCACCACTAGCTCTAAAGGAAAACACCAAGGGAAGGACAGACAATACAAACTCAACATATAATCCCAGGTGGGCGACAACAGGAGACAACAAGAAGCCCAACAGGGATCCGGAGGGTATCACTCTGGAACGACAACCAGGATTCACAACTCCAGTGGGTCAGTATAGATGTCCAGGCAGGAAGCTCTATAACTGGCAACTAGAGAAGAGTGAGGGGAGAATATAAGGAGGTTGGGAGTGGCAGACAAGAAACAGCTGAGGAGGAGAAGCTACGGATCCCTGATTGAGACAAAAAGGATAGCAAGGCAAACACAGAAAACAATCACTAAGAAACAACGTGATCTTTAGATATAGAGCGCGCAGCCACCCGCTGCGACCTCCTGACCCCGGGTATAACGGAGTCAGACGTGGCTCTTGATACCCTCGTGACACGGACACCCCAAAATTCGGTACGAACCCGAACTATACAGTTCGGGTTCGCTCATCCCTACTTAAGATATGAAGGTAATTCTTCCACCAGAGGTTGTAGGAAGTAATCAACATATTTGCAGATCGTATCACTCAGGCTATTAATACCGGCAATGATGGGTCTGCCGGGTGGGTTTACCAGGTCTTTATGTACCTTAGGTAAAAGGTACAATGTAGGGATTACAGGATACTCTGGAACCAAAAAAAGAGCATTGTTTAATTGTAATAATCCCCTCCTCAACTCCCATTTGAAGTATCATGGATAATTCTTGTTGAAATTTGGTAAGGGGGTTGAAAGTTCTTGTAGCATTCAGTATCATGTATTATGTAGTTGTCTACGTGCCTCTTTCTCATACATAGTAGCCGGCCATACTACAATGTTACCCCCCTTATCCGCTGGTTTGATAACCACATCCGACCACTTCTTCATCTCATTCAGGGCTCTTCTCTCCTGGATAGTGCAATTGTCCCTGCCCCCAGTTTTAGTTATTTTGTACAATTCTCTCTCTTTACCAATTTAACAAATAAATCTACATTAGGATATAGGGACACAGCAGGAAAGCTTTTTGACTTGGGGATCAAAGTCTTAGAGAACTCACCAAGATGTTCTCCTTCTAGTTCTTGTTCCTCCAATAAGGATGTTAAGGTCCTAAGAGCTTCCTGTTCAGGTAGAGTGGTAAAATTGGGATCCATTCGTGAGTTAAAAATCTTTTTAAAGGTCAGACATCGAGCGAAAAGATGTAAATCTTTCACTGCTGAAAAATGATCAAAATTACAGGTAGGTGAGAAAGATAAACCCTTCCCTAAGATGGACAATTGGTCCTCAGTAAGTGTCCTTTCGGACAGGTTGATTACCTGCAATTTGTGGCCCCCGTCCTGCCGTCTCTTGCTGCCCGGCTGGGGGCCTCTCCCATCTTAAGTTTTGAGAATGACACAAATATTAGTTTTCACAAAGTTTGCTGCAAAACTGCTTTTAGATTTTTGTTTCAGTTGTTTCTGTGATGTAGTGAAATATAATTACACGCACTTCATACGTTTCAAAGGCTTTTATCGACAATTTCATGACATTTATGCAAAGAGTCAGTATTTGCAGTGTTGGCCCTTCTTTTTCAGGACCTCTGCAATTAGACTGGGCATGCTCTCAATCAACTTCTGGGCCAATTCCTGACTGATAGCAACCCATTCTTTCATAATCACTTCTTGGAGTTTGTCAGAATTAGGGGTTTTTTGTTTGTCCACCCGCCTCTTGAGGATTGACCACAAGTTCTCAATGGGATTAAGATCTGGGGAGTTTCCAGGCCATGGACCCAAAATGTCAACGTTTTGGTCCCCGAGCCACTTAGTTATCACTTTTGCCTTATGCACGGTGCTCCATCGTGCTGGAAAGTGCATTGTTCTTCACCAAACTGTTGTTGGATTGTTGGAAGAAGTTGCTGTTGGAGGGTGTTTTGGTACCATTCTTTATTCATGGCTGTGTTTTTGGGCAAAATTGTGAGTGAGCCCACTCCCTTGGATGAGAAGCAACCCCACACATGAATGGTCTCAGGATGCTTTACTGTTGGCATGACACAGAACTGATGGTAGTGCTCACCTTTTCTTCTCCGGACAAGCCTTTTTCCAGATGCCCCAAACAATCGGAAAGAGGCTTCATCAGAGAATATGACTTTGCCCCAGTCCTCAGCAGTCCATTCACCATACTTTCTGCAGAAGGTCAATCTGTCCCTGATGTTTTTTTGGGAGAGAAGTGGCTTCTTTGCTGGCCTTCTTGACACCAGGCCATCTTCCAAAAGTCTTCGCCTCACTGTGCGTGCAGATGCGCTCACATCTGCCTGCTGCCATTCCTGAGCAAGCTCTGCACTGGTGGCACTCTGATCCCGCAGCTGAATCCTCTTTAGGAGACGATCCTGGAGCTTGCTGGACTTTCTTGGACGCCCTGAAGCCTTCTTAACAAGAATTGAACCTCTTTCCTTGAAGTTTTTGATGATCCTATAAATTGTTGATTGAGGTGCAATCTTAGTAGCCACAATATCCTTGCCTGTGAAGCCATTTTTATGCAATGCAATGATGGCTGCACGCGTTTCTTTGCAGGTCACCATGGTTAACAATGGAAGAACAATCATTTCAAGTATCACCCTCCTTTTAACATGTCAAGTCTGCCATTTTAACTCAATCAGCCTGACATAATGATCTCCAGCCTTGTGTTCGTCAACATTCTCACCTAAGTTAACAAGACGATTACTGAAATGATCTCAGCAGGTCCTTTAATGACAGCAATGAAATGCAGTGGAAAGGATTTTTTGGGATTAAGATAATTTTCATGGCAAAGAAGGACTATGCAATTCATCTGATCACTCTTCATAACATTCTGGAGTATATGCAAATTGCTATTATAAAAACTTAAGCAGCAACTTTTCCAATTTCCAATATTTATCTAATTCTCAAAACTTTTGGCCACGACTGTACGTGTGTCCTGTTCGGATACACTCTCTGCCTCGCTAATTGAGGTGTGGGAGGATACTGATGCAGAACGTGATCTCACTCCCAATGTTTTATATTTCCACCAATAGACCCTATTAGTTTCCTTATCCTGTAAATCCCGTTGGAATTTGCTAGTCTTGACTGCTTTAATCTGTTTTTCCCACACTATGTATGCGTCATCAACTTCTTTTCTAAAGGTTTCCAACTCCACATCACTCAATTTTTGGGAGAGTTGTTCCTCCAATTTCATGGCTTCTGATTCAAGTTGTATCATGGCTTGCGCGTTAGAATCAGTAATGAGGTTCATTAAAGTCAGGGAACAGGATCCACAAGATATCCCCACTGGAAGTTCACGCGCTAATATCCGGACATATACAACAACTGGAGCTCTCCAATATAGAAAGAAAAGGTCCGGAACATCAGCTATTCAAACTGGTCAGCAAAAGTCTACCTCTCGCGACAACATACCTTGGTCACATGACCATATTCGAGACTTGCTTACAACGATCGAGAGAGACCAGTGATGCACGAACCAAGTGGGACGCTGAACATTGAAATCGCGGGAATACGAAAAGTTACCGTGAGTAAAAACCGAATATTTGGATCGCGGAAGAATCGAGAGGTACCAAGAGTAAAAACCAAATTTCGTGTTTAGATCGGATATTTCTCGAATATTGGAGAATGGTCTAATGAACGTTTTAATCGGACACTTCCGAATATTGGAGAAAAGGTGCTTTGAATGATTGATTTATTACAGCACCTATAAGTCAAAGGAGATTAATATAAATATAAGAAATAGACTGATTGGATATTACCTTTGGTCTGTACAGGACATTTTTCCATCTAGGATCCATGGTTCCCTTCTTTCTTGGACATTTATTGAAATTTTATATTTTTAGGTACTCTTAGGGATCATTTTACTTTTCATTGCTGCAGCAATTATGAAGTTTTAATTATTGTATTTGATGTGATATATAAATGTTAATTTGGTAACATATGTGCTATAATAAATGCTGTGAATTACACTATTACGATTGATATCAATTCCAGTGCCAGCCTCAAATTAAATTTTTTTATCCTCTTTGTTTGATTTGAGTGAATCAAGTGAGACTAGAGCACCCATTCCAGAATTGTGAAAGGGGTGAGCTGTTTGTCTATATTATTACTTTTATATATTACCTGCTTACACAGCATAGGAACATAGAAGATTGATGGCAATGTCACGGATGATGTTGCAGATAGCTGGAAGTTATTGATAAACATCCGACTGGCTTGATCCCAAACTAAGGAGCATAAAGGTGACCCCTATAAAACCCTAAGAGCTCACCCTGACTGCTAAGCACATACAAGGGTCTCAGAGGTAGACGATTGCATGCCCTCGTACCTAGACTGTGTGACACCTGAAAACCCTATAATAGTGAGGGGACACGACCACCGGCTCCCTGAACTTAATACAGAGGGAGTCAGGGTAACCTAGAATCAGGCCAGCAAGGAAAGAATACATGAAAGGACTTATCTGAACAAGCAGGAACAGAAGTCTCCAGCAGTGAACACTTCAATCCTCCAGGATGTAGTATAAACCGCAAAGTGAGGCAGTATGGGAGGGAATATAAAGGAAAGAGGATTAGTCTAAATAGGTGACACCTGGGAGAAGGAAATGAGATGACAAAGTGAAACCAAAACAAAGAACATCATGCAAGAGGTACAAAAGGACGTCTGTCAGACCTTCCCACAGAAGTGGCAGTGACAGTACCCCTCCCTCTACGGGTGGACTCCGAACACTCAGAACCCACCTTCTCAGGATGAGACCTGTGGAAAGCCTTGATAAGACTAGTGGCCTTAATGTCCGCCACTGGGTGTCACCGCCAGCTCTGTGAGAAGGTCTCTTAGACGTTCTTCGCTACCTCTTGCATGAAGTTCTTTGTTTTGGTTTCACTTTGTCATCTCCTTTCCTTCTCCCAGCTGTCATCTATTTGCACTGATTGTCTCCCTTTATATTCCCTCCCATACTGCCTCACTTTGCGGTTTATACTTCTTCCTGGATGAGTTGTTCACTGCTGGATGCTCCTTCTCCTGATTCCTCAGATAAGTCTGTTTCCTTTATTTGTGTTTACTTGCTGGCTTGATTGTAGGTGACCCTGACTCCGTCCGTATTAAGTGCAGGGAGCCGGTGGTAGTGTCCCCTCAATATTATAGGGTTTTCAGGTGTCAGATAGTATAAGGTACGTGGACATGCAGTCGTCTACCATAAAGATCTTTGCATGGGCATAGCAGTCAGGGACAGCTCTAGGGGTTTTATAGGGCTCACCCATATGCTCCTTAGTTTGGGATCAAGCCAGTCGGATGCTTATTTATAAGTTCCAGCTTTCTGCAACACCATCCGTGACATTATAAACCACCATAACCGTCTTAAGCATGGATCTGGTTTCAGCCTTGATTGACCGCATGCAAGGTCTTTCACTGGAGGTAGCAGATCTCCGTAAAAAAGTGTCTCAGTTTCAGGTGACCGGTTCTGCTTGCGTTCATGGAGTTTGTTCCGAGCCTAAGATCAGCGGCACGTGTCATCTTTTGAATTTCCATTTTTATTTGGATTTATTATATCCTGGGTCCGGTGGATGAGCTGCTTGTCACAGCGCTCGCCTGCACTGCTGCTATTTATATTATAATTGTCTATTTTTTGTTGTAATATTTATTACCCAATAAAATTTGTCATTATTGTATATGTGTGTCCTCTGTCTAATTGGTTGTGTTATAATATTTTGGCACACATTAAGCTCATCCTTTGGATGATTAAGTAGGTTGTATCATCCGTGACATTATAAACTGCCATTACCATCTTAAGCATGGATCCGGTTTCAGCCTTGATTGACCGCATGCAAGGTCTTTCACTGGAGGTAGCAGATCTCCGTAATACTGTGTCTCAGTTTCAGGTGACCGGTTCTGCTTGCGTTCATGGAGTTTGTTCCAAACCTAAGATCTCGCTTCCAGATACGTTCTCCGGGGGTAGTGAGAATTTTGTTCGCTTTAGAGAGTCTTGCAAACTCCATTTTCGCCTACTTCCCCATTCCTCTGGTGATGAGGAGCAGAGGGTGGGGATCATCATCTCGCTGCTCAGGGATAACGCTCAGTCTTGGGCCTTTCCGCTGCCGGTCGGGGCACGGCCCCTCTGATCGGTGGATGAATTTTTTGTAGCCCTGGGGCAGATATATGATGACCCGGATCGTATTGCTCTGGCTGAATCTAAACTGCGTCTTTTATGCCAGGGTAAACAGTCCGCAGAGATATATTGTTCAGAATTTCAGAGATGGACAGCTGATACTGGTTGGAATGATGCTGCACTCCGAAGTCAATTTTTGCCATGGTCTTTCGGAGAGATTGAAAGATGCATTTGCTTTTCATGAGAGACCAGCCTCGTTAGAATCTGCCATGTCTCTAGCTGTTCGTATTGACAGGCGTCTTAGAGAGAGAGAGAGGAGACTACTCCTTCCTGTCATATTCAGTCCAAGGACAGTGGGGCTGTCTCAATCAGTACGCAGGGGTCTCAGTCTCTCTCAATCCCCTCTGAGGAGGAGGCCATGCATCTGGGTTTGCTTGCCTCTGATAGTAGAGGATTCAGCTCTCAGAAGAGGGTTTGTTTCTGTTGTGGGGGTATAAATCACTTGGCTAATGTTTGCCCCTCTAGGAGATTCATGGAGTTTTCTGAGGGTAATAAAACAAAAACAAAAAACCCTCTAAAACTCTCCATTTGCCACTATTGGCAAGGTTGATGCGGAAATTGAAGGTTTGCCATTTACTTGTAGTTCCCGTTTTCTCCTACCTGCCAGGGTGGCGCTAGACAGCAAGAACATTGTTTATGAGATTTTTGTAGATAAACAATTTGCAATAACGCATGGTTTCCAGGTATGCACTTTGGAAAAGGATATAACTGTTTTTGCTATCGATTCCGCTCCACTTTCTCAAAGATCGTTAAAGGGCATAGTTCACAATATCCGTTTGACTGTGGGTGACGCTCATGTTGAGGATATGTCATGTTTCGTCTTAAGCGGATTACCTACTCCTCTAGTGTTGGGGCTACCCTGGCTCACTAAACATAACCCCACCATTGATTGGCAAGCAAGGCAAATAAATGGTTGGAGTGACTTTTGCAGAGAGAATTGCCTCACGGCGTCTCTTTCAGAGGTTTCTACCAAGACTGTGCCATCTTTTCTCTCTGAATTTTCGGATGTGTTTTCCGAGAGTGGTGTCCAGGAGTTGCCCCAGCACCAGGAGTACGACTGCCCTATTAATCTCATCCCAGGCGCCAAACTGCCAAAATCACGTTTATACAATCTCTCCCAACCTGAAAGAGTCGCTATGCGTACTTATATCTCTGAGAGCCTGAGAAAGGGACACATCCGACCCTTGAAGTCGCCTGTTGCCGCTGTTTTTTTTTTTGTTAAGAAAAAAGATGGTTCTACAAGACCTTGTCTGGATTTCAGGGAGCTGAACCGTATCACGATTCGTGACCCATATTCGCTTCCTCTGATCCCGGACCTGTTAAACCAGATTGTTGGGGCATACAACCTAGTCAGGGTCAGGGAAGGGGACGAATGCAAGACGGCCTTTAATACCCCTCATTTCGAGAATTTGGTTATGCCCTTTGGTTTGATGAATGCTCCGGCTGTCTTCCAACATTTTGTGAACAGCATTTTTAATCATTTAATGGGGAAATTTGTACTGGTGTATCTGGATGACATTTAGATTTTTTCTCCTGATTTCAAAACTCATAGGGACCACCTACGTCAGGTCTTGCTGATTCTGCGGGAGAATAAATTGTATGTTAAACTGGAAAAATGTGTGTTTGCAGCTCCGGAGAATAAATTTCTTGGTTTTCTTCTCTCCGCTTCTGGTTTTCGCATGGACCCTGAGAAGGTCAGCGCTGTTCTTGATTGGGAGCTTCCTGAGAATCAGAAGGTGCTGATGCGGTTTTTGGGTTTTGCCAATTATTACAGAAAGTTCATTTTGAATTATTCCTCTGTTGTTAAGCCACTCACTGATATGACTAAAAAAGGGGTAGATTTTTATTCGTGGTCGGTAGATGCGCTTAAAGCCTTTTCTAGTATCAAAGAGAGTTTTGCTTCCGTTCCCATTTTGGTACAACCTGATGTCTCTCTACCTTTTATTGTTGAGGTGGACGCTTCTGAGGTGGGTGTGGGTGCGGTCTTATCTCAGGGTCCCTCTCCTGCCAAATGGCGACTGTGTGCCTTTTTCTCAAGGAAACTCTCCTCTGCAGAGAGAAATTACGATGTGGGAGATAGGGAGTTGTTGGCCATCAAATTAGCTTTTGAGGAATGGCGCCATTGGTTAGAGGGAGCCAGACACCCTATTACCGTGTTTACAGACCATAAGAATCTGGCCTACTTGGAATCGGCCAAGCGTCTGAACCCGAGCCAGGCCAGATGGTCTTTGTTCTTTTCTAGATTAAATTTTGTTGTTACGTTCCGCCCTGGGGTTAAAAATGTGAAGGCGGATGCCCTGTCACGTTGTTTTCCGGGAGGGGGAAACTTTGAAGACCCAGGTCCCATTTTGGCTGAAGGGGTGGTCGTCTCTGCTCTTTATCCTGATTTGGAGGCAGAGGTTCAGGCAGCCCAGGCAGAGGCTCCTGATCTTTGTCCCCCTGGGAGGTTGTTTGTGCCTCTCGCTTTACGACACAAGGTTTTTAAGGAGCACCACGATACTGTCCTTGCTGGGCACCCGGGGAGCAGAGCCACAGTGGATCTCATTGCTCGGAGATTCTGGTGGCCGGCTCTTCGTAAGACGGTTGAGGGTTTTGTGGCAGCCTGCGAGACCTGCGCTCGTGCCAAGGTCCCTCATTCACGGCCATCGGGTTCTCTCCTCCCGTTACCCATTGCTTCCCATCCTTGGATGCATCTGTCCATGAACTTCATTACGGACCTGCCTCGTTCCTCGGGGAAGACTGTGATTCTGGTAGTAGTGGACCGTTTTAGCAAAATGGCGCATTTCATTCCCTTTCCTGGGTTACCCAATGCTAAGACCTTGGCGCAAGCGTTTGTTGATCACATTGTTAAATTGCATGGCATTCCTTCAGACATCGTTTCCAGATTCTAGAAGGCCTTCTGTTCTCGCTTGGGGGTTCGGTTGTCGTTCTCTTCTGCTTTTCACCCGCAGTTGAATGGTCAGACCGAACGCGTCAATCAGAATCTGGAGACATATCTGCGCTGTTTTGTGGCGGAGAATCAGGAGGATTAGTATTCTTTTTTGTCCGTTGCTGAGTTTGCTTTAAATAACTGTTTTTGGTGCATATGGGTTTCATCCACAGTTTGGGACATTCTCTGGAGAGGGGTCTTCTGGTTTACCTGATTAGGAGAGATTTTCCTCGTCTTTGTCATTTATTTGGCAAAAGATTCAGGGTAATATGAAGAGGATGAGTGAGAGGTATAAGCGTGTGGCATATAAGAGACGTGTGCCTAGTCCGGACCTGAATGTGGGGGATCCCGGTGTGGTTGTCTACAAAGAATATCAAACTGAAGGTTCCCTCCTGGAAGTTGAGTCCTAGGTTTATTGGGCCTTACAAGATCTTGTCAGTCATCAATCCCGTTGCCTTCCGTCTTGATCTTCCTCAGACTTGGAAGATCCATAATGTTTTTCACAGGTCCCTATTAAAACCTTATGTCCAACCCACGGTACCCTCCTCTTTGCCTCCTCCTCTGATTGTTGTTGATGGTAATCTTGAATTTCAGGTCTCTAGCATTGTGGATTCTCGCATTATCCGCAGTTCTCTCCAGTACCTCGTTCATTGGGAGGGTTATGGTCCTGAGGAGAGGATGTGGGTCCCAGTGGCGGACATTAAGGCCACTTGTCTCATCAGGGCTTTCCATAGGTCTCATCCTGAGAAGGTGGGCTCTGAGTGTCCGGAGTCCACCCGTAGAGGGAGGGGTACTGTTACCGCCAGCTCTATGAGAAGGTCTCTTAGATGTTCTTCGCTAACTCTTGCATGAAGTTCTTTGTTTTGGTTTCACTTTGTCATCTCCTTTCCTTCTCCCAGCTGTCATCTATTTGCACTGATTGTCTCCCTTTATATTCCCTCCCATACTGCCTCACTTTGCGGTTTATACTTCTTCCTGGATGAGTTGTTCACTGCTGGATGCTCCTTCTCCTGATTCCTCAGATAAGTCTGTTTCCTTTATTTGTGTTTACTTGCTGGCTTGATTGTAGGTGACCCTGACTCCGCCCGTATTAAGTGCAGGGAGCCGGTGGTCGTGTCCCCTCACTATTATAGGGTTTTCAGGTGTCAGATAGTATATGTCACGGCGGGCGTGCACTCAGTCTAACAGATAACGCACCAACCAGGCTCTGGGCGAGAGACAGGGGAAGGGTCACATCCTAACTAATCCCTGACCTCTTTCCCTGCACTGCTCAGCCCACCTACAGACCTTTAAGGTAGGTATGAGGTGTCCCCGTGCCTGGGCTGGCAAAACCCTGAATTCCCTGAGATGGTTAAGTAGGGAAATAGGAGCAGCCTGCTCGCACAGAACCTGGATGGGATAGATGACACAAAACAACCAAACTTGAAATAACACTTATCTTCCTGAGCTGGAGCAGACAGCCAACCTTCCTTCCTAGCTTCCAAGACCACAATGATTAGTATAATCCGCCCAGAGCACTGGACTGGTGTACTATTTAAACTAATGACCCCACCCAGTGCACTTGATGAGAGGCGGATCCAGCACGGCTCCAAAACAAACACTAAACTCGTGCTGCTATCCTGGCCGACCTCTGTACATCGTCAGAGTGGGGCATGACAGTTCCCCCCCTTCTACGGGTGACCTCCGGACACCCCGGACCAACCTTATCCGGATGGGACCTATGAAAGGCCCTCACCAGTCGGCTGGCGTTGACATCTGACGCCGGAACCCACATCCTCTCCTCAGGACCGTATCCCCTCCAGTGCACCAGGTACTGAAGGGAACCCCAAAGAACTCTCGAGTCGAGAATCCTGGAGATCTCAAACTCCAAGTTTCCCTCGACTAGAACAGGAGGAGGAGGCAATGGCGATGGTTCCACCGGTCTCACGTATTTTTTTACTAAAGAACTGTGGAACACATCATGGATCCTCCAAGTCTGCGGAAGATCCAGCCGAAACGCCACAGGATTGATCACCGCAGAAATTTTATACAGACCAATAAATCTTGGACCCAGTTTCCAAGATGGCACTCTCAATTTGATATTCTTAGTGGACAACCACACCAGATCACCCACACACAGGTCCGGACCAGTCATACGTCTCTTGTCAGCAATTTGTTTATACCTCTCACCCATCCTCTCCAAATTATCTTGAATCCTCCGCCAGATAGAGGATAAGGCAGAAGAGAATCTCTCCTCCTCTGGCATCCCAGAGGAACCAGACCCAGAAAAGGTACCAAACTGAGGATGGAAACCGTATGCGCCAAAAAATGGTGACTTACCCGTGGACTCCTGCCTACGGTTATTCAATGCAAATTCTGCTAAGGACAAGAATGAGGACCAGTCCTCCTGATTCTCAGCCACAAAGCACCTCAAGTAGGTCTCCAGGTTTTGATTAGTACGCTCTGTCTGACCATTCGACTGCGGATGAAAAGCCGAAGAGAATGAAAGTTGAATGCCAAGCTGAGAGCAGAACGCCCTCCAAAACCTGGAGACAAACTGCGTGCCCCTATCAGAGACCACATCCGAAGGAATACCATGCAATTTCACAATATTATCCACAAAAATCTGCGCAAGAGTCTTAGCGTTAGGCAGACTCGTTAGTGGTATAAAGTGAGCCATTTTACTGAACCGGTCAACTACCACCAAAATCACTGTTCTCCCGGAGGAACTCGGCAGATCCGTAATAAAGTCCATAGACAAATGCGTCCAAGGACGAGATGGAATAGACAATGGAAGAAGTGAACCAGGCGGTCGAGTATGCGCAACCTTTGACCGAGCGCAGGTTTCACAAGCTGTCACGTAATTCTCAATGCTCTTACGTAACCCTGGCCACCAGAACCTCCGGGATACTAGATCACAGGTGGACTTACCACCAGGATGTCCAGCGAGAACAGTATCGTGATGTTCCTTGAACACCTTGTATCGTAGGCTCTCAGGAACAAACAACCTTCCTGGAGGACAAGAACCAGGAGCCCCCTCCTGGGCTCCCAACACCTCCATCTCCAATTCAGGGTACAGAGCGGACACCACCACCCCATCCGCCAAAATCGGCGCCGGATCTTCTGAATCACCTCCCCCAGGAAAGCTACGAGACAAGGCATCTGCCTTGACGTTCTTGACCCCTGGGCGAAAGGTTACCTCGAAATTGAACTGGTAAAAAACAGTGACCATCTGGTCTGCCTAGGGTTCAGACGCTTGGCAGATTGCAGGTAAGCCAAATTCTTATGGTCAGTATACACCGTAACGGGGTGAGAAGCCCCCTCTAACCAGTGACGCCATTCCTCAAAGGCCAACTTGATAGCCAACAACTCTCTATCTCCAACATCATAATTCCTCTCGGCGACCGAGAGCTTCTTGGAGAAGAAGGCACACGGGACCAACTTGCCAGGAGATGAACCCTGTGACAGCACCGCCCCAACCCCCACCTCTGATGCATCAACCTCCACTACGAATGGCTGAGACACATCCGGCTGCACCAGAATGGGAGCAGACGCAAAACGCTCCTTAACAGCCGAAAAGGCCTGCAATGCCTCATCCGACCAGACAGAGACATCGACGCCCTTCTTGGTCATATCAGTAAGAGGTTTTACTAGGGTAGAATAATTCAAAATAAATTTTCTATAATAATTTGGAAACCCCAAGAACCGCATCAAAGCTTTCTGATTCTCTGGTCGGTCCCACTCCAGAACCGCCCGGACCTTTTCGGGGTCCATACGCAAATCGGAATCAGAAAGCATGTATCCCAAGAACGGAAGCTCTTGCACCGCAAACAAACATTTCTCCAATTTGGCATATAACTTATTCTCCCGAAGGATCGTCAAAACCTGTCTCACATGATCCTGATGGGTCTTCAGATCAGGAGAATAAATTAAAATGTCATCCAGGTAAACTACTACGAACCTCCCCACCAAGTGATGAAAAATGTCATTGACGAATCGCTGAAATACTGCTGGCGCGTTCCTCAACCCAAAAGGCATCACCAGGTTCTCAAAATGACCCTCGTGCGTATTGAAGGCCGTTTTCCACTCATCCCCCTCCTTGATCCTGATCAGATTGTAGGCTCCTCTCAAATCCAACTTGGAGAACACCTTGGCTCCAACAATCTGATCAAAAAGATCAGAGATCAAAGGCAGGGGATATGGATCCCGGACTGTAATACAGTTCAATTCCCGGAAATCCAAACACGGTCTCAGTGATCCATCTTTTTTCTTCAAGAACAAACCTACTGCCACTGGAGACTTAGATGGTCTAATGGTCCACGGTACAGCAAGGACAGTACCGTGGTGCTCCTTAAAAACCTTGTGTCGTAAAGCGAGAGGCACAAACAACCTCCCAGGAGGACAAAGATCAGGAGCCTCTGCCTGGGCTGCCTGAACCTCTGCCTCCAAATCAGGATAAAGAGCAGAGACGACCACCCCTTCAGCCAAAATGGGACCCGGGACTTCAAAGTTCCCCCCTCCCGGAAAACAACGTGACAGGGCATCCGCCTTCACATTTTTAATCCCAGGGCGGAACGTGACAACAAAATTAAACCTAGAAAAGAACAAAGACCATCTGGCCTGTCTCGGGTTCAGACACTTGGCTGATTCCAAGTAGGCCAGATTCTTATGGTCGGTAAACACGGTAATAGGGTGTCTGGCTCCCTCTAGCCAATGGCGCCATTCCTCAAAAGCTAATTTGATGGCCAACAGCTCCCTATCTCCCACATCGTAATTTCTCTCTGCGGAGGAGAGTTTCCTTGAGAAAAATGCACATGGTCGCCATTTGGCAGGAGAGGAACCCTTAGATAAGACCACACCCACACCCACCTCAGAAGCGTCCACCTCAACAATAAAAGGTAGAGAGACATCAGGTTGTACCAAAATGGGAGCAGAAGCAAAACTCTCTTTGATACTAGAAAAGGCCTTAAACTGATCTACTGACCACAAAGAAAAATCTACCCCCTTTTTAGTCATATCAGTGAGTGACTTAACAACAGAGGAATAATTCAAAATGAACTTTCTGTAATAATTGGCTAAACCCAAAAACCGCATCAGCGCCTTCTGATTCTCAGGAAGCTCCCAATCAAGCACAGCGCTGACCTTCTCAGGGTCCATCCGAAAACCAGAAGCGGAGAGAAGAAAACCAAGAAATTGAACCTCCGGAACCGCAAACACACATTCTTCCAGTTTAGCGTACAATTTATTCTCCTGCAGAATGAGCAAGACCTGACGTAGGTGGTCCCTATGAGTTTTGAAATCAGGAGAAAAAAATCAAAATGTCATCTAGATACACCAGTACAAATTTCCCCATTAAATGATAAAAAATGCTGTTCACAAAATGTTGGAAGACGGCCGGAGCATTTATCAAACCAAAGGGCATAACCAAATTCTCGAAATGACCCTCAGGGGTATTGAAGGCCGTCTTCCATTCGTCCCCTTCCCTGACCCTGACTAGGTTGTATGCCCCTCTTAAATCCAACTTAGAAAAAACTTTAGCCCCAACAATCTGGTTAAACAGGTCCGGGATCAGAGGAAGCGGATATGGGTCACGAATTGTGATACAGTTCAGCTCCCTGAAATCCAGACAAGGTCTTAAAGAACCATCTTTTTTCTTAACAAAAAAAAAACCCAACGGCAACAGGCAGTGGCGGATCCAGAGCCTGGTCTCGGGAGGGGCACTTTCAGATTTTTTTCTGTCTGCCGCCACAAAACAATGGTGCTTATAGAACAGACTACACAGTGTAGCGGTATACTGTATATTGTGTGGCACAGTGTTTGCTATATGTGTATAACAAATATATTTCACATGAAAACTTACAGTTACTTGGGGGGCGGAGCTAGCGCCGGACAGGAATGGACATGCGTGTTTGAGCTCTGCAACTCAGACCCGGCTTCACATCAGCTAACTTTGGCTACTTGGCTCAAAAAATGGGTAAAATAGGCCAGCAGAGAGCGGTGGACTCGTCCCTCTCACATAAGCAAACTACGAATTGCGGAGATATGGATAGATTTGTTAAAAAAAGCGACGGCAATCTGCGCAGCAAGAGAAGCAAAGATGGCGCCGGATCCTCATAAAGAAACCGAGTAGAGTGAACCAGAGTTCCAAGCTGACGGCAGTGATGCGGAGGATCATAGACATCGCAAACACCTCCCGATCTCCAGAAAGTATCTGGATTCAGCTCTGCAAAGAGCAATGGAACCACTGGTGAGTGAGCTATCCTCCCTCAGACAGGACGTTAGGCATGTGGGCGGCAGAGTAGAGGCCCTTGAATCTAAACAGGCCGCAATCCTAGACTTCCAGACGGCCACATCCAAAAGCCTACAGAAGTGTCAAACGCACCTTAATGATGTATTTAATGCCCTGGAGGACCAGGAAAACCGTGGGAGAAGAAATAACTTACGTTTTAGAGGGGTCCCAGAGACGGACGCTCCACAGGACTCTTCTGATATAGTCAAGGAGATCTGCAAGGGTCTCCTAGGCCCAAAACGCTCTGCTTCGATTATCATTGAACGGGCTCACCGGGCTTTGCGCCCAAAACCTAAAGGCAATGAGCCCCCTAGAGATATTATATGCCGCTTCCTCCACTTCCAAGACAAGGTAGCCATAATCAACAAAGCAAGATTGCCGAGTGGAGTGAAACACAATGGGGTGCCGATAAACATCTGTCAAGATTTAGCCCCAATGACCCTTCAGAAAAGAAGGACCCTCAAGACTCTCACAGATTGGCTCAGAAACCACAAGATATTATATCGCTGGCAGTTTCCATTCGGATTAGCCTTCTCCTTCCAAGGCAGGAAGATCTCTATCAAATCTCACCAGGACTTGGGCCCTGCATTTGATATCCTGGACATTGCTCCCATAGAAATTGAGGACTGGGATACGGTCCAAGACCTTACATTGTTACCGGAGCTCCCTAGGATTCTGCCCTTTAAAATTAGAGGCACCCCTAAGGCCCAAAGACAAAAAGAGAAGAAGAGAAATCAACCTCTTACTCCAAGACGTATATCTACAGATGTCGCCTGAAACACAAGAAGAACACTTCTCCTGTCTCTTCGTTCCATATGCTGAGTATAAGACGCAAAACCCTCTATTTCTATATCTCTCTTCCCAACTCCCTTATTTACATCCTTAAATACTCTGTCTGATTCTTTCTTCCTTCTCTTTCCTTGTATATATACTCAGCGGTCCCTGACGGTGCTCCCGGCTACACATTGCCTCTGTGATTGCCTATCTACGCGATGATTCAGTGTATAGCCGGCAGCATAAGGTCATACTTACTCGCATTGCCTATGCTATATTTTTTATGTACCCAGCGGCCTTAAGCTTATATGTATGCCATATTTGAAGTCACTTAGATACTATTTCCGGACCAATGTGGCTCTGACTTGTACTCAGCAGTCCCTGCCGACGCTCTCGGCTACGCATTGTATCGGTGCTTTCTTATCTACGCGACGATTTAATGTGTAGCCGGCAGCATAATGTCATATTTATTCGCGTTGCCTATGTTCTATTTTTTATGTACCCAGCGGCCTTAAGCTTAAATTTATACCATATTTGAAGTCACTTATAGGTACTATTTTCGGAGCAATGAGGCTCTGACATGTACTCAGTGGTCCCTGACGACGCTCCCGGCTACACATTGTCTCTGTGCTTTCCTATCTACGCGATGATTCGGTGGGTAGCCGGCAGCATAATGTCATACTTATTTGTGTTGCCTATGCTCTATTCTTTATGTACCCAGCGGCCTTAAGCTTATATTTACACCATAGTTTAAATCACTTATAGATACTATTTTCGGAGCAATGAAGCTTTGATATGTACTCAGCGGTCCCTGACGGTGCTCCCGGCTACACATTGCCTCTGTGCTTTCCTATTTATGCGATGATTCAGTGGGTAGCCGGCAGCATAATGTCATACTTTATTTGCGTTATCTAGGTTCTATTTTTTATGTATTCAGCGGCCTTAGGCTTATATTTACACCATATTTGAAGTGTAACTCTCAAATGTCCCCAATGCAATAACCTAATACTCATTTGATATTGTTCTGTCATGTGATGCTTTTAGTACCTTGAATCCAAGTTATATTATATGTCTAGCTCTTTATGACCTCTTTGGTGAAATCCACTTTTGGATACTTAATGAGGCTTTGGTATGTACCCAGCGGTCACTGACGGTGCTCCCGACTACACATCATCTCTGTGCTCTCTTTTCTCTGCGATGATTTAATGTGTAGCCGGCATCATAATGTCACACTATTTTATCAACACCTAAGTTCTGTTCTACTTTTATGTATTCAGCGGCCTCAGGCTTTAATTTGGATCACTTGGGAAGTGTCAACCTTAGGTATGCCCAACTTGATCCTAAATATCCCTACTCCTAATAGGACCATTTCTACTCTCCCCCCTGTTTCATCCTTGTCAACCCTCTGTACTTTCTTCATTTGCTTACTAGGATATTCATCTCCTTCTTTCTTTCTTTCTTTCTTTCTTTCTTTCTTTCTTTCTTTCTTTCTTTCTTTCTTTCTTTCTTTCTTTCTTTCTTCTTGTACTGCCCAATTAATTAACATATTATAGGTGCTAAAGATACAACCCATCTAATCCTTTTTACCCTCAATAATAAATAGCTTTAGCTCATTGGCTAAGCTGACAGTTATAGTTGTGAACCGGGTCTACAATTGGCAACTGCCACTTCCCCCCACTTGATAGGTCCTTCAAGGCCCATTTATTATGGTTCCTTTAGTTTCTCTTTTGTTCATTTTGTATTTGTTTTACTTTGTTCTACACAGGTCTTTCAGTGTCCATTGGTGTATCCATCCGAGGCGGTTCATCCTATCACCGAGACGGCGGCCCTCAATACTACCATCTCGTCTAAACGTTAAGTACCCTGAACAGTTCACTTTCATAAAATGCTCCCATACTTATCTGACTCAAGACTTTGCCTCTCCTCGTCACCCCCACAATGGCTATTAGCATTGCCTCTTATAATGTTAAGGGTTGCAACTCACCTTCTAAGCGGAGCCAGATTTTTGGGATGTTGAGGAGAGACAAAGCAAACGTAGTCTTCCTACAAGAAACACATTTTAAGATTCAACACCTTCCTAACTTATCCTTCTCATTTTACCCTACTTGGTTCCACTGTGGTTCCCCTAAGTCAAACTCTAAAGGAGTTAGTATCGGCTTCCAGGGCAAGGTACCCTTCATCTTAGATTATCAATTATGTGACCCTGAAGGTCCTTTCATAATGATTAAAGGTAAGATAGGCCAACACCTATATACCTTTGTGAATATCTACGCGCCAAACAGCCACCAGATACCCTGGCTTAAATCAATTCTACTAAAAATAGAGTCTTTTAGAGATGGCGTTACGGTGGTTGGGGGGACTTAAATCTGGTCCTAAACCCCTTCATTGACTCCTCCTCACACAAATCGGCCCAATCCCAAAAGGGAATTCGTTCTCTATTACGGGCACTAGCCAAAGCTCACCTAATAGATGTCTGGCGCACCATACATCCAGATTCCAGAGATTATACTTTTTATTCATCACTACACAGATCGTATCAACGCCTAGATTATCTATTCATCTCAAAGGAACAGCTCCACTTATGATCTAGAGCTGAAATGGCATCCATAATCTTATCTGATCACGCTCCCATATTTTTACATATGAATTCTCCCCTTAACCATAAATCCTCCAGTCATTGGCGATTTAATGAACAACTCACCAATTTACCAGTCACTAAATCTAAACTAAAATGCCTTCTTGAAGAATATTTCACCACAAACTGCACCCCCGAGGTATCGCCACAAACAATTTGGGATGCCCATAAAGCATTTATAAGGGGCCACTGTATTAGTTTAGGGGCTAATCTCAAAAAAGAGAGACAAAAACAGTTAGACTCCCTTTATGAAAAAATTAGTCACCTGGAAAGTGTCCACAAAAAATCCCAATTAGAATCACACTTAATGGAACTCTCTTCATGTAGGGCTTCCATCAAGAATCTGTTAAATATGGCCTCTGCCAAACTTTACTTACATTCCCAATACAAAATATTTGCCCACGGAAATAAAGCTTCCCAATATATAATGTCCAGACTTAAACGTAGGAAACTAAATAATTATATACATAAACTAAAGACTCCAGAAGGTGTATTAACCTTTGAACCAAGTAAAATTGCTTCCTTATTTAGAGATTATTATGAATCCCTCTACAATCTTAACTCGCCGCAATCTCTCTCAGGTGATACGGTAGTCCCGCCACCTCTTACTTCATATTTTAGCGGCTTGGCACTCTCCTCTCTCTCGGAACAGGATAAAGTTCACTTAGCTTCCCCATTCTCTTCTGAGGAACTCTTGCAAGCCATTAAAAACTCCCCCAAGGGGAAATGCCCAGGCCCTGATGGGCTCCCTATACCCTACTACATGTCTTTTCATGAAGTACTAATCCCGCACCTTATTCCAGTGTATAATGGCGCCTTGCAAGGTATGCCATTATCGACTGATATGACCAAAGCTCACATCACCCTAATTCCCAAGGAAGGTAAAGACCATTCTCTATGTCCCAACTACAGACCCATCTCTCTTCTTAATATAGATTTAAAACTCCTAGCTAAGATGCTCGCAAACAGGTTATCAAAATTTCTCCCCTCACTAATCCACAGAGACCAAGTGGGTTTTGTGAAACAAAGAGAAGGGAAGGATAACACGGCCCGTATTCTTAATATTATACACTATGTTAAGAGGAAAGGCCTACCTCTGGTCCTTCTCAGCACAGATGCTGAGAAGGCCTCCGACAGAGTCAATTGGTCCTTTATGTACTCCGCGTTGCAATCTCGTAATTTCCCCCTCCCCTTTATATCAGTAATA
Organism: Bufo bufo; assembly: GCF_905171765.1. Classification (NCBI taxonomy): domain Eukaryota; kingdom Metazoa; phylum Chordata; class Amphibia; order Anura; family Bufonidae; genus Bufo; species Bufo bufo. Next base: position 220,285,449 of record NC_053394.1, read on the forward strand.
AAAGCAATGTATCAACATGCCTCAGCTTCAGTTAGGGTCAACGATACCCTGTCAAATTCCTTTAGGATTAGTAATGGCACCCGGCAAGGCTGCCCTCTATCTCCCCTCCTGTTTGTCCTCGCCTTAGAACCCCTTCTACAGACTATTCGGTTAGATGATGACATACTGGGAATAATTCTAGGTGACCAACAACACAAAATAGCCGCCTTTGCGGATGATTTGCTTTTAATAATAAGCAATCCTGAAATGGCTCTCCCTAAGATTTATGGCCATCTAGAAACATATGGATCACTTTCTAATTTCAAGGTGAATCACAATAAATCACTAATAATCTCCACAGGACTTAAAAAGTCTTTGAAGAATCATCTAGAAGCGTGTTCGCCTTTTAATTGGTCTTCCCCTTTCCTAACCTATTTAGGTATCAAAATGAGTACAGATCCCAATCAACTCTTCAACCTGAACTATATCCCTCTCCAAAATAAATTGGCGGAAGATTTTACTTCTCTTGATATCCCTACACTCTCATGGTTTGGGAGGAAAAACATATTAATGTCACTCATCATCCCTAAACTTACTTACCTCCAACAGACCTTACCAATACCCGTCCCTTCCACGTACTACTCTAAACTTAAGTCCATGTTCCGTTCCTTTATATGGAATAAGAAAAAGGCCAGAATGTCTTACAAATCTTTGTCTTACCCGAGAGAGAGGGGAGGAATAGCCTTACCAGACCCTGAACTCTATGGCAGATCTATTTTACTCACTAGAGTAGTAGACTGGTTGACGGCCCCCAAGCAGAAATCTTGGGTCCCAATGGAAGAGACCTTGCTGGGACTTCCGTTCAGAGCGGCTCTACTGGGACGCATGTCTCTATTGCCCCCTCATCCTAATATTACCCCGGTTATGAAAGCCACTCTAAATGCGTGGAACACCTTGCAAAAATCACCCTTGAGTTCCCCACTCCCATCTCCTGTCCTTAAAATAGATTATATATTTCACTTAGCCCCCCAGGCCTTACAGAGCAGCCTTCCCACTGAGATTGTTCAGTCTAATCTGAAACTGACAGATCTTTATAAAGAGGATTAACTACTTTCCATAAAAGAAATATGTGATCTCTTAAAAATTCCATGCTCAAGCTTTAACGGGCTCCACTTCCTGTGAGCATACATGTCTCAAAACGTCCAATTACATACGTTACTACGCCCTATTACTTGGTTTGAACATATTATCTCTCGAGATTCTACCCCACATAAACTGATCTCACAATGGTACAACAGATTGAGAACTCCTCCTGCTGCCCTAACGCCTGCTTTCATAAGACTTTGGGAAAAAGACCTAAATAAAAGCCTCTCACCAGAGGATACCTTCATCATTTATAACTCTTCAGATAAAACCTCAAGATGTGTCAGGATTCAGGAGAACAACTATAAAATCATCACAAGATGGTATAAAACCCCCGACAAGACATGCTTATACTCAGTTACAGCATCAGACACATGTTGGAGATGCTCAAAAGAAAGGGGCGCCTTTATCCACATATGGTGGACATGCCCAATTTTACTAAGTTGGTGGGAAAAGGTTTTTCAAATCTGTAATGGAATTTGCAATTCCAATATTACTCCGTCTCCGGAAGTTGCCCTCCTGAATCTTTACCCTCGTGACCCCTCCCCCCCTAATTTACTTATTTTCAAACATCTGGTGAACGCTGCAAAATTGCTGATCCCTATATTATGGTTATCCTCCAAGGTTCCCTCTTTGGATCAATGGTATCAGAAGATTGATCAAATTTACCGACTAGAGGAGATATCCTCATGGGAGCTGAGATCCCATCATAAGTTCCTAAAAAACTGGAGTCAATGGATTTCCTTTAGAGGCTATTAGACTGGGCTTAACATAACACAATTAATATTCTCCCTGGAGGTACAGCATCTAGAGTTCATCCCATCTATTTACCCCTCTATTTCCTTCCTAACCCTTCTTCTTATATTAACTATTGTTGAGCTGTTCAGATGGTACTGCTGCTCCCGCTTTGAGCCGTCTCGGATGAATCATAACACTAAGACTTAAGGTAATTCTTAGACATTCTATGACGATAATTGTCACCTTGATATCAAATGTGCTTTCCCTAAAGTATATTTTCCATTGGATGTTTTTCTACTGATTAACCTTTTGGATTTCGTCACATCATACTTATTGTATAATTGATATTTGACAGACCTGTAATCTGTTTTCACATATGTAAGAGTAGTGGAGTATGTTACTTCTCTTCTGCTCTATTTTTGTATTGTATTGATTTATTCAATAAAATCTTTAAAACTCAAAAAAAACCTAAAAAAAACTTACAGTTACTTGGCTTGGCCCTTGGGGATGTCGGACACCACTTCAACACTTTGGCCGGGGGCTCGGCGGAGCTGATGAGTTTTATCCTAATGGGAAAGATTTCATAATAAGGATTTGGAGAATGGGCAGAGGAATAGCAGAGCAGGGAGAGGCTGGTGCTGCTACTAGGGGGTCATACCATGGGGGAGTAATAAAGCCCACCATAATGCCCCCCAGTAGAAATAATTCTCCTTATAATGTGACAATGCAAAAAATACCCCCTGGTAATGCCCCCAGTTGAGCTAATGTCCCCATAGTGCCCCCATAATAAGCCAGTATAAAATACCCCTATATAGTGCCCCTAGTAAATTCCCCCATAGTGCTCCTCTCCCCCCTTCCCCATAGTACCCACCATAATGTGTCCCAGTATAAAATTGTACTGTACAGAGCGCCCATATAAAATACCCCTTCGTTGTGGCCTCAGTAGATGCCCCTATAGTGCCCCCAATCATGTGCCAGTATTAACAGCCCCTCATGTGCCAGTATTAACAGCCCCCCCATGTGCCAGTATTAACAGCCCCCCATGTGCCAGTATTAATAACAGCCCCCATGTGCCAGTATTAATAACAGCCCCCATGTGCCAGTATTAATAACAGCCCCCCATGTGCCAGTATTAATAACAGCCCCCATGTGCCAATCGTAATAACAGCCCCCCATGTGCCAGTATTAATAACAGCCCCCCATGTGCCAGTATTAATAACAGCCCCCCATGTGCCAGTATTAATAACAGCCCCCCCTGTGTCAGTATTAATAACAGCCCCCCGTGCCAGTATTAATAACAGCCCCCCCGTGCCAGTATTAATAACAGCCCCCCGTGCCAGTATTAATAACAGCCCCCCCGTGCCAGTATTAATAACAGCCCCCCCTTGTGCCAGCAATAACAGCCCCCATGTGCCAGTAATAACAGCCCCCCCTGTGCCAGTAATAACAGCCCCCCCTGTGCAAGCAATAACAGCGCCCCCCTGTGCCAGCAATAACAGCCCCCGCTCTGTGCCAGCAATAACAGCCCCCGTGCCAGTAATAACAGCTCCCCCCGTGCCAGCAATAACAGCCCCCCCCGTGCAAGCAAGAGCAGCGCCCCCCCTGTGCCAGCAATAACAGCCCCCCCTATGCCAGCAATAACAGCCCCCCTGTGCCAGAAATAACAGCCCCCCCTGTGCCAGCAATAACAGCCCCCCTCCTGTGCTAGCAATAACAGCCCCCTCCCCCCCGTGCCAGCAATAATAGCCCCCCCTGTGCCAGTAATAATAGCCCCCCCTGTGCCAGTAATAATAGCCCCCCTCCCCCGCTGTGCCAGTAATAACAGCCCCCCCTCCACCCCTGTGCCAGTAATAACATCCCCCTGTGCCAGTAATAACCACCCCCCTGTGCCAGTAATAACAGCCCTTTCCCCCCTGTGCCAGTAAAAGTATTGCATATATTTAAAAAAAAAAAAAACACATACTTACCTCCATGTCAGTGATGCGATGCAGGCCTTTTCCAGCCTGTGTCCCGCGCTGTATGGCTCAGGTGGCCTAGTGCCTGCAGCCTATCAGAGGAAGAAAAAGGGACACGCCTCTCGCTCCCCTGCCGCAGTGTAGACATCTGTATCGCTGTCCTGATGACGGCGATACAGATGACTGGAGATGAACGCTTCCACAATAAAAGCGCTCATCTCCCTGTGTCCCACCGCCGCCAGTTTGGGGGGGTCAATTGCGCCGTTGCCCCCCCCTGGATCCGCCACTGGCAACAGGTGACTGCGAGGGTCGGATGTGTCCCTTTTTCAGGCTCTCAGAGATATAAGTACGCATAGCGACTCTTTCAGGTTGGAAGAGATTGTATAAACGTGATTTTGGCAGCTTGGCGGCTGGGATGAGATTAATAGGGCAATCGTACTCCCAGTGAGGGGGCAGCTCCTGGACACCACTCTCGGAAAACACATCCGAAAATTCAGAGAGAAAAAATGGTACAGTCTTGGTAGAAACCTCTGAAAGGGACGCCGTGAGGCAATTCTCTCTGCAAAAGTCACTCCAACCATTTATTTGCCTTGCTTGCCAATCAATGGTGGGGTTATGTTTAGTGAGCCAGGGTAGCCCCAACACTAGAGGAGTAGGTAATCTGCTTAGGACGAAACATGACATATCCTCAACATGAGCATCACCCACAGTCAAACGGATATTGTGAACTATGCCCTTTAACGATTTTTGAGAAAGTGGAGAGGAATCGATAGCAAAAACTTGCTAAATCCTTTTCCAAAGTGCATACCTGGAAACCATGTGTTATAGCAAATTGATTATCAATGAGATTGACAGCTGCTCCACTATCTACAAAAATCTCACAAACAATGTTCTTGCTGTCTAGCGCCACCCTGGCAGGTAGGAGAAAACGGGAACTACAAGCAAACGGCAAACCTTCAATTTCTGCATCAACCTTGCCAATAGTAGCAAATGGAAAGTTTTTAGAGGGTTTTTTCTTTTTGTTTCTTTATTACCCTCAGAAAACTCCCTGAATCTCCTAGAGGGGCAAACATTAGCCAAATGATTTATACCCCCACAACAGAAACAAACCATCCTCTGAGAGCTGAATCCTCTACTATCAGATGCAAGCAAACCCAGCTGAATGGCCTCCTGCTCAGAGGGGATTGAGAGAGACTGAGGCCCCTGCGCACTGAATGAGACCGCCACACTGTCCTTAGACTGAATATGACAGGAAAGAGTAGTCTCCTCTCTCTCTCTAAGATGCCTGTCAATACGAACAGCTAGAGACATGGCAGACTCCAACGAGGCAGGTCTCTCATGAAAAGCAAATGCATCTTTCAATCCCTCCGAAAGACCATGGCAAAATTGACTTCAGAGTGCAGCTTCGTTCCAACTAGTATCAGCTGCCCATCTCCAAAATTCAGAACAATATATCTCTGCGGACTGTTTACCCTGGCATAAAAGATGCAGTTTAGATTCAGCCAGAGCAATACGATCCGGGTCATCATATATCTGCCCCAGGGCTACAAAAAATGAATCCACCGATCGGAGGGGCCGTGCCCCGACCGGCAGCAAAAAGGCCCAAGACTGAGCGTTATCCCTGAGCAGGGAGATGATGACCCCCACTGTAACGGTTGCGTACACACACACACAGGGGGGAGGGAAGTGACTACTGCGCTCCACCCTTACCCCTGGCCCTGCCTACTTGCCTCGCGAGTCCTAATGACAGGGGACAACTGGACGGCAATCCCTAACCTGTAATAAGTGCAGGGATGACAGACAGACAAACAACAGAATGTGAACGGACCGAGTCAATACCAGGAAAGCTACAAAGTACAAATGGAGCAAGCAGAGAATTGTCAGGAGAAGCCGGGGTCATAAATAGCAGGAGAGTCGTGAAGTACCAAAGGAGTCAGCAGAGGATCGTCAGGAGGAGGCCAGGGTCAGAATACCAGGAGAGCAGCAAAGTACACAAGGAGCAGGCAGAGGATTGTCAGGAATTCAAACCACCTTCTGAATTGGGTGCAATAATCCTCCGCAGGTAGATTGCCCTGAACCAGTGCCTTTAGAGCCGTCTCGGCTACTAGAGCCCTGTCTGGTTCATCATAGAGGGTACCCAGGGCCTGAAAGAACCCCTCCACAGAAGATAAACAACTGGCGCCAGCAGGTAAAGAGAACGCCCAGTCCTGGGGATCACCTTGTAGTCGGGAAATGATAATGCCCACGCGTTGACTCTCGGGGCAAGAGGACACGGGGCGCAAACGGAAGTAAAGTTTTCAATTCTCCTTAAAACAGAGAAACTTCTTCCGGTCTCCAGAAAAGGGTTCTGGGAGCTTAATCTGGGGCTCAAAATGCGGACTGGAGGCCTGAGGAGTGGAAGAACCTTACCCTAACTCAAAAGAAATTAGTTTTTCCCCTAACTCCTGTACCCTCTGCGTCAGATTAGAGACATGGTCAGTCAGGGTCACCAGAGGATTCATTATACAGTGGTTATTGGGCCTGTTAATCTGTAACGGTCGCGTACACACACACACAGGGGGAAGGAAGTGACCACTGCGCTCCACCCTTACCCCTGGCCCTGCCTACTTGCCTCGCGAGTCCTAATGACAAGGGACAATTGGACGGCAATCCCTAACTTGTAATAAGTGCAGGGATGACAGACAGACAAACAACAGAACGTGAACGGACCGAGTCAATACCAGGAAAGCTACAAAGTACAAATGGAGCAAGCAGAGAATTGTCAGGAGAAGCTCGGGTCATAAATACCAGGAGAGTCGTGAAGTACCAAAGGAGTCAGCAGAGGATCGTCAGGAGGAGGCCGGGGTCAGAATACCAGGAGAGCAGCAAAGTACACAAGGAGCAGGCAGAGGATCGTCAGGAATTCAGCAGGAGGTAAGTACGGCAGGAAAGACAAAATCACAGGTGGAATCTAAATTAACAGGCAACCTGTGGCCAGCAGGCTGCCTGTATTTATAGTGGGGAGTGAGGAACAGACCAACCAGTCGAGCACCGAGTGATCAGCTCGGAGCTCAAGGCAGACTTAGGAGCAGGGGGCATCTCAGCTAGCAAAGCCGCCCTGGGAACGAGGTCAAACACAGATCCTCGCTCCTGAAGCTAAGCAGCAGGTCTGCGGCTAATGGGAGACCGAGTGCACCTTCGGAACCCCGTTACACCCACCCTCTGCTCCTCATCACCAGAAGAATGGGGAAGTAGGCGAAAATGGAGTTTGCAAGACTCTCTAAAGCGAACAAAATTCTCACTACCCCCAGAGAACGTATCCGGAAGCGAGATCTTAGGCTCGGAACAAACTCTATGAACGCAAGCAGAACCGGTCATCTGAAGCTGAGACACAGTTTTACGGAGATCTGCTACCTCCAGTGAAAGACCTTGCGTGCAGTCAATCAAGGCTGAAACCGGATCCATGCTTAAGACGGTAATGGCGGTTTATAATGTCACGGATGATACAACCTACTTAATCATCCAAAGGATGAGCTTAATATGTGCCAAAATATTATAACACAACCAATTAGACAGGGGACACACATATACAATTATGGCAAATTTTATTGGGTAATAAATATTACAACAAAACATAGACAATTATAATATAAATAGCAGCAGTGCAGGCGAGCGCTGTGACAAGCAGCTCGTTCACCGGACCCAGGATATAATAAATCCAAATAAAAAGGGAAATTCAAAAGATGACACGTGCCGCTGATTGCAGGCAATATTGAAACCACCCCCAATAAATGTGAAACCTCCTGTCACGAGGGTGTCAAGAGCCACGCCTGACTCCGCTATACCTGGGGTCAGGAAGTCGCAGCGGGTGGCTGTGCGCTCTATGTCTAAAGACAGTGCTGTTTATTAATGGTAGCTTTCTGGGTTTGCCTTGCAATCCTTTTTGGCTCACTCAGGGATCCGTAGCTTCTCCTCCTCAGCTGTTTCTTGTCCAGCAATCCCAACCTCCTTATATTCCCATCTCTCACTTCTCTGGTTGCCAGATATAGAGCTTCCTGCCTGGACTTCTATACTGACCCACTGGAGCTGTGTAGCTGTGTTCCCTGGTTGTTGTTCCAGAACGTTACCCTCCGGATCCCTGTTGGGCCTTGGTGGTCTGCTGTTGTCGCCCACCTGGGATTATATGTTTGTCTGTATTGTCTGTCCTCTCCTTGGTGTTTTCCTCTTAGTGTCAGTGGTGCGGACTAGTGATCCCACCGCCCCGTTCACTACATAGGGCTCATCTTAGGGAAAGCCAGGGTTTAGGCACGTGATCGGCGTACGGGTGAGGAACCCGTCTAGGGACGTCAGGGCAGTCAGGTGCCAGCCGCAAGGTGAGTCAGGGGTCACCATCTTTCCCTCTCCCTTGGACAGGGCCTTCCCATTTCCCTCCCTTTGCGTGACGCCGGTCATTACACCTCCTCCCCTACTGAACATATGGTAACTGCACAGTTATATGCCAGCATGAGGGCCAAATGTACGGCACCTCAGAAAAGCCCATAGACAGTATAGAGGAACAACAGTAGTAGCAATACATACAAAATTACTTCCTTATATGGAGACTCCTGTCTCACCATGGTAACCGGTAATTACTCGCTCATCATCACACGAGTTTGGCAAAAGAGAGGTCCTGCTGTCCAAATCAAATGTTATGCTTCACCATTAATTACTCAGGCATTGGGGCAGGTAAAAACATAGTAGCATTTTAGCAGCATAATGCCCGATCTAAAGTGAATGACTACTCTATAAGACACTGTAATAAAAAACGACCACCGGGGAAGATTATACCTATATAGAGAATATAAAATGTATATATATATTTTTTTTAAATATATATTAAAAATATATATATAAGAAAGTGCTGGGTGGGCACATAAAAATTATGTATATAGTAAATGTTAGAATGTGAAATGAATACTTATTAAAGTCCTCCTATACGAGCTCACACAATGTATAACAAAACCAGATCATCTTACAATTATAGTGAAATTAATATGTAAACCTAAAGGCGTAACAAGAAGCGCTATAAACATACCACGTGCATGATGGATGCAAGACCATGTCTCTCCATCATGTGTCTAATAAGACTCAATAGGTGTATACATATAATAATATAATAGAATGCATACGACAATAATAGCCAATTTAAAATACTTAAATAATTCATATGGTAAAAAGTGCAAAGGTGACTGAAAAGAAACAAACAAAAAAAAAAACATGCAGTGATGTGCAAGTGAACAGTGCAAGTGACATGCAATGATTCAAATAAATATATAATAGTAAATACACGACCATCATCTAATTTACCAGCACATTAGTCCATAATTCTATAAAGATATCAACTACGGTGGGTAATTGCCAAAATGTGTGTCCAAAGAAGACCCCTTAAATGGATTAAAGTATCGATCAAGGTATAAGGGTATCTCCAATGGTGCTGTCTTCTCTATATTCTCATATCTGCTATCCGGACCCAGAAGTATATACAGCAGCCAGATGACCCAGGGCATATGCATGGTCTGCAGGTACCAAATCCCATATGTGTAAAGCTGTTAAAAATTAGAAAACAACAATGTTAATATAAAATGACAGTTAAAAACACATGAAGGAGCGACTGGTTCGGAACCCGGGCCATAAGTAAAATGTCGCACCAGGGCACCGAAGGCTACAGAGAAAGAACATACCCCACAGGGAAACAGATCTAAAGGAATGGGGCAAAACTATTACCCTCATTCAAGCCAAGAGGTGTGATGGTATCAAGGAGAAAAATCCATTTGGTTTCTCTTTGGGCCAGTGTCTTTTTCCAATTACCACTTCTTGTGTCTATTATAATTTGGTCAATACCTCTGACCCGCAATAAGGACCCATCTGAATCATGTCTTTCCTTGAAGTGTCTTGCCAAAGTTTTCAGCTGTGTCTCATCTTCCTCATCTTTGGCTGCTACAATAGATAGCACATGTTCCCTAACTCTTCTCCTCAGTTGGCGGGATGTCATCCGCACATAAATCAAATTACATGGGCAGATGGCCCAGTATATGACCCCCATTGTCATACAATTGATGGAATGTCTGATCCTGAAGATCTTATTATTTGCAGAATTGTGGAAATGTGTTGCTCTCTCCATGTTAGCACAGGCAACACACTTACCACAAGGCTTGCTCTCCCACGGGGTCCCCTTTGTCCCGAATAGCCCCACATCTTTGCGGGTATAGTGGCTACGGACCAACCGGTCACGCAAGTTTTTTGCCCTCCTAAAAGTGATCGAAGGCTGTGGGAGTATAACACCCTGTAATTGGGGATCCTGCAATAGGATATCCTAATATTTTGATGAATCTCAGTTGTTGTGAGCCTTCCCGCATTGTTTTCTTATGTAAGAGGTCTCTTCTCCTTGATGACCTGGTCCTCTGGTAGGCCTTCTCGATACAACGCCTGCCATAGCCTCTCTGTTCAAACCTTTATTGTGCTTCCACTCAACTCTAGGTAATATGTTTCAGTTGATTGCTGATTTTGTGTGTATTGCTACTACTGTTGTTCCTCTATACTGTCTATGGCAGCGAAGGTGAACCTCTTAGAGACCGAGTGCCCAAACTGCAACCCAAAACCCACTTATTTATCGCAAAGTGCCAACACGGCAATTTAACCTGAACACCAATATCATATATCTTCCATGTACTTTATCATTTAGCTATAATAACCTGCCTACATTCAATGAACTGCCTGTGCTGTTCATAGCATGTCCTGCACTGATGAATGGCAGGAAAAGTCTAAGGCATATTGGTGCACCATAGACTTTCTCCAGGGTGCGGGTGCCCACAGAGAGGGCTCTGAGTGCCGCCTCTGGCACCCGTGCCATAGGTTCGCCATCACTGGTCTATGGGCTTTTCTGAGGTGCCGTACATTTGGCTCTCATGCTGGCTTATAACTGTGCAGTTACCATATGTTCAGTAGGGGAGGAGGTTTCACATTTATTGGGGGTGGTTTCAATATTGCCTGCAATCAGCGGCACGTGTCATCTTTTGAATTTCTCTTTTTATTTGGATTTATTATATCCTGGGTCTGGTGGACGAGCTGCTTGTCGCAGCGCTCGCCTGCACTGCTGCTATTTATATTATAATTGTCTATGTTTTGTTGTAATATTTATTACCCAATCAAATTTGTCATAATTGTATATGTGTGTCCCCTGTCTAATTGGTTGTGTTATAATATTTTGGCACACATTAAGCTCATCCTTTGGATGATTAAGTAGGTTGTACTAATATTTACCTGTGTGTTTTTCACAGAAGATTTGTTTCCAGCGATTAACATGGATTTCCAGTCACGTGACTCTGCCTGGGTGTCCCAGGTTGATGCAGTGTTTGCAGGCGGCGCAGTGGCTGGGAGGAACTCTGGGTGTAGGGGCACCAGTGAGCTGAAGGGGCAGATTAAGAACACACTTCATAGACGCATGAAATTATGGTGGAATAAGGCTACTCTAGATAAGTACAAGGAGAAGGGATTGATACCTAGGGGACTGCGGGTGCAAATATTCCCTTCATATGGACAGGACGACGCTGACTTCTGTAATAAATGGGAGTCAGCCTGTTAGGGATGTCTTTACTAGCAGCAAACGCGTTTCGGGGATCTCTCTTCCCTTTCCTCAGTGGTGACATCCCAACTTCCTGTGATTCCTTTTATATCCCTTTCAGGACAAATGCAAGATCTGGTCTGGAGTAAAGAGATCTGGTCTGGAGTAAGAAAATCTGGTCTGGAGTAAAATAAAATCGCAATTTCAGTTCATATGCGTTTTCCATGCATTTTTTAAGGAAAGATGCGTTTTTTGGATATGTTGTAGCCAGTGGTCTCTTTAACCTATTCTATAAGGGAAATTTTCCAGAAAGATTGCTTAATAGTAAAATTCAATATATATCAATGTGCATGGGTCTTGTGTCTATAACACAGGTATCCTATAGATCAATCCATGGTGTTCATCTAATTTTAAAGTATATGTATAATAGTGTAAAAAATAGTAAGTATTCTTACATAAATGTGTAGTGGAAAATAAATAGGTAGTGGAAAATAATATAGTGAGCTAAATCAATAGTGTTGGTGTGTAATATACAAATATGTGACATTCTTAATATAATATGAAGGTGACAATGTGTATATTCAGTGTTGGATGGTGGGTGGGCCCATCACAGAGGAGGGGTCGCAGTACTGATAAACAGCCAGACATGCGACCCCTCATCGGTTGAGGGGCACACCGACTGAAATCTACAGGAATCCAGAGATCTCCAATTCTGCATTAAGACCTTTTAGAATAAAGCTTCCAAATTCGTAAATTTTTCTTGATTCTGCTCTAGACATGGTCTCTACATGTTTACCTCCTCGTCAATTCTTATCAATCCTTTCTAGAGCAGTAAATGTTAACCCCTTACAGTCTTTATTGTGGGCCTCCTTAAAATGTCTGGAAAGAGAATGTTTTATATATCAATTTTTTATATTTGTCAGATGTTGCGAAATTCTCGTTTTCAAAGCTCTTTTAGTCTATATACTGTTTTCGGCACGGACATTGTATCATGTAAATTACACTGGTGTAAGAAAATGTTTGATTTCCACCGAGCATGAGTTTTGAGTTGAGGTAACCTGAGTAGTTCTTTTAGGAAATGTCGTGTTTTTTACAGCCACGGCATTTCCCACATCTATAAAAACCTTTAAGTCCAATCCAATTGTGCATTATGGTTGGTTTCTTATCTTTATACTTAATTGATGGGGCTATCTTAATACCTAAATTGGGTGCCCTAGTGTATGTTATTTGAGGTACCATAGGTACCAATGGGCCCAAAAGTTTATCCTGTAGGATATGATGCCAATGTCGTTTAATGATTGATCCAATTTGTCTATATTGAATGGAATAAGGTAAGGTCAATCTAAAATTTGTATTATTAGATGTAGTTAGTTGTATTTTTGATAGGAAGAAAGTTCTTCTAGGTATATTTCTTACTTTCTCAAGTGCTTCCTCTATGATTTCGGATGGATATTCTCTTTCTAAAAAAATTTCTTTCATAGTTGACGCCTCATTCTCAAATTGTGACTCCTCCGTATAATAACGTTTTAAGCACCGAAACTGGCCAAAGGGGACATTTAAAAGCCAATTAGGTAAATGACAACTAGAATATAAAATAAATCAATTTCTAGCTATAGGTTTATGATTCGTGCTACAAATGTGTTTTTTATCTTTCTGGGTAATTAAAAGATCTAAATATTCTATTTCTTTTCTGTTCTCATTTGTTGTAAACACTAGATTGTGGGTATTTTTATTTAGTTCTGCTATAAATGCTAAAAGTTCTTCCTCTTTTCCCTTCCATATCAACAGCACATCATCGCCAGAGCACCAGGTTGCCCCCACGCTGTGGATCAATATATTCCCGTTCCCAATGTGCAAGGAACAAATTTACGTAACTGGGGGCAAACTTGGTGCCCATGGTGGTACCTTTTGTTTGTAAATAGTGATCGCCTTCAAAATAAAAATAATTATGTTCAAGGATATGTTTTACCCCTTCTAATATAAAATCAATCTGTTGTTGTTTAAAATTATCCTGGGATCCCAGTGTGGCTCTTAGGGCGGAAATCCCTTGGCCATGGTCTATTATGGTATATAATGATTGTATATCTAAGGTTGCCATAATCCAATTCGAATTAATTTCCAACTTCTCCAATATTTGGATAATTTGTGTCGTATCTTTCAAATAAGATCTCGAGGGGCGTGGCTTGGAGCGCACCAGAGCGGACGCATGTCTCTGTAGCTCCGCTACTCACAGTCTCAAAGCGGCTCATAGGACTCCCTTACAGAAATTTTTACTAGCCTAACTTCTTCTCCAACATCTAAAGGCTTGAACCGTCATGCTCAAGATGCCGAGGAGCAAAAGAAGACCAGGAACCCCAGCTAAACTCACCAGTTTCTTCAGTCCGGCATCGCTCCAAAATGGCGCCGGCGCGCGGGAACCTACATCTCCTGTGCGTGAGGAAGCTGCTCCTGCCTTCGGATCTCTTCACAACTCACCAGCTGACAGTTCACCGTCCTGTACATCGGACAAATCACAAGGCAAGTCGCATTCCTCCTCTCTATCCCCTGTACACCCAGATCTTATGGGCGCAGGGAAAACTCATAATGCGGATCCTATAACGTTTGAAGCTATGAAAGAGCTACTGTCTGATCTAAAATCTTCATTTAACAATGACCTTAAGACAGCTCTCTCTTCATTAAAGGCAGACATTACTGCCATAGGTGACCGCACAGCTCATCTAGAAGAGAAAATTGAGGAGTTTGCAAATGCTCATAACTGTCTTGTGGACGCTCATAACTCTGCTGAAGATAACATAGCTGCTATTAAGCTAAAATTGGCAGACATTGAGGATAGATCCAGAAGGAACAATATCCGATTTAGGAATATACCAGAAACAGTACAGGACGAACAACTGCAGGACTATTTGATTGATCTGTTTTCAGCTCTGCTACCTCAAGCTTCCAATACAGACCTACTAATAGACAGAGTCCACAGACTTCCTAAACCTAAATCTATTCCAGCTTCCCTGCCCAGGGACACTATAGCAAGGATCCATTACTATCACATCAAAGATTCGATTCTTAAAGCTGCAGCCAAAAAGCCAGATCTCCCTGAACGGTTTCAAGAAATCTCACTTTTCACAGATCTTTCTCCTGCTACCCTTGCCAGACGCAGGGAATTCATCAAAATCACACAAATATTAAGAGAGCAAAAAATTCTCTACAAGTGGGGTTTCCCAGTCAAACTCATAGTTTACTACAATGGTCGCACTGTGGTGTAAATTTCTCCTAAAGAAGCTATGAACTTCCTATCTAAGAACGCTCTCATCAAGGATTCAGAAGAACCAAGAAGCCCTCCAAAGAAAAAACACCACACACTTGCCCAGGAATGGACAGTAGTAGGCTCTCCCAAAGCTAATACCTCTCCCAGATAAACAACTACTTCAATACTGGCTAGTACCTAGATAGTTGTTCTATTTTCAGTCTGACCCAAAATAGTATCAGACTGGTGTGATAATGTTAGAAGTAGATTATCACTCTAATTATTACCACCACCCCCCATGTCATGCTAGCGACCTGGGGTCGCATTGGTTCACTTAGAACCGGACTTTACTATCTCACTTTTATATTCTTTATGTTTTTGGTTGTACTTTATTTTAATGTTCTGTTTAAAACTACTTGTTTGTGGTACATTGGTAATTTATGGAATATTTCACCATTGCAGGTATACTCTATATTATATCCCCTCTGCGCACTTCTTTCCTCTAATGCACTATGGTTCTACGAATTGCCTCCTTAAATGTTAAGGGCCTTAATAGCCCAGCCAAATGCTCTTTTTTATGGAAGGAAGCCCACAGACTGGGATGTGATATACTCTGCGTTCAAGAAACGCATTTAAATGAAGCAGACAGCTCCAGAGTCAGCCATAAGGACTTTCCCACTATCCTTTTTTCACATGCCTTTAACAAAAAAAGGGGTGTTCTAATCGCTATAAAAAAATCTATCACCTTCCAAACTTTATCTCTTGATATAGATCCTATGGGTAGATTTATTATTGTTACATGTCTGGTTAATAATTCACCGTATACTATAGTGTCTTTATATGCCCCTAACTCTAGAACTTTAAGTTTTATTAGGTCTATCTTGGAGTCTGTCTCAACACAAAAGAAAGGTTCCACCATCATCTGTGGAGATTTTAACCTGGTAATGGACCCTCGTATTGACAAATCCTCTCCTGTAAGTAAAAAAGATAACTATAAACTTAAAGATTTATGCCACAAAGAAGAGCTGTTTGACGCATGGAGGTCGCTTCATGCCTCTGAAACAGACTACTCCTTTTTTTCTAATCCACACAACTCATATTCCCGGATAGATTTCTTTTTGGTTGACAAATGGTTACTTCAAAAAGTAGTGGACTCCAAGATAGGCCTGATTACTTGGTCCGATCATGCCCCTATTACAATATCCATTCAAGAAACTTTCAACCTCAAACATTCTTCTCCATGGAGGTTAAATAACCTTTTACTATCGAATAAACACTACAAGGAATTAATATCAAAGGCACTAACAGAATATTTCCAACTCAATACTAACCCAGAGATTAATCCAACAACACTATAGTGCGCTCACAAAGCGGTAATAAGAGGTCTCTTTATTAAATATTCTTCATAAGAAAAAAAGAAAAGAATGCTTAAGTTAGAAGAACTACACAAAAAACTCAGAACCTTGGAAATAGGAAACCAAAAATCCCCAACTCCCCATATCTCTCAAAAAATTATCAGTACTAGACATGAAATATATCTCCTGATGCAAAATAATTTTGAAAGACACCTTAGACAATCCAAGGCACAATTCTACAGGCAAGGAAATAGAGCGTCCAAAATGTTAGCCAATAAACTTAAAAATAAAGCAGCAAACACCCGAATTCCCTTCCTGTGGTCCACCAATAAGAACAAAATAATAAACCCCCTTAAAATTGCTGAGGAATTCGCCAAATATTATCACTCCCTTTATAACTTAAAAAATGACCCAAATTCTCACCAACCAACCGCAGAAGACATCAACTCATTTTTGAACAACATATCACTCTCCCTCTTATCCCCAGCTCAACTTTCTCTTTTAAACAAACCCATTTCTCCACAAGAAATACTTGATACAATCTCTTAAAATAAATAAATCCCCGGGTCCAGACGGTTTTATAAATGAGTACTATAAATCCTTCTCCCATATTTTAACTCCCCATCTATTGTCTTGCTTTCATCATATGATGCTTGATAAGGGTATTCCCACAGAAATGCTCCAAGCAATAATAATTACCTTACCCAAACCTGGATAGGCCCCCAACACACCAGCTAATTTTAGACCGATTTCCCTTTTAAATACTGATTTGAAATTATTTTCCAAAATCTTAGCTTACCATCTGGGAGACATACTACCAAGTCTGATAGACTCCGACCAGGTAGGCTTTGTCAAACACTGAGAAACATCAGACGGGACAAGACGTTTTTTGGACCTAATTGAAATAGCCCATACCCGTCGAACGCCTTCCATGCTCCTTTCACTGGATGCGGAGAAGGCGTTCGACAGGGTTCACTGGGGATTTCTTAGTTCTGTTCTGAAAAAATTTGAATTTAACGGCCCCTTATTATCTGGTATTTTAAACCTATACTCCTCTCCCCAAGCTATTGTTTACTCTTCTGGTTTTAAATCCCACTTTTTTCCCATCTCAAATGGCACTAGACAGGGTTGCCCCCTATCCCCTTTAATCTTCGCCCTAATAATGGAACCACTTGCTACCCATATTAGATCATCCCCCCACATTACTGGTATCTCAACTTTAGGGAAAGACCACCGCATAGGTTTATTTGCGGACAACGTTCTTTTATTACTATCTAACCCAGCCACCTCTCTTACTCACACTTGTAATATACTTTCATCTTTTACGAAGGCATCCTATTACAAAATTAATACTACAAAATCTCAAATCCTTAACTTGGGAATTCCGGAAAAAACTGTAAAGTCCCTAAAACTTGCCTTTCAATTTAACTGGGTTAAAAAATCAATCCCCTACCTAGGAATTAACCTAACAGCTATTCCGAGTGAAACATTCACCCTTAACTATATCCCTTTATTTCAAGACATCAAGTCTAAACTGGCTAGCTTCAAAACACAAGGCATTTCCTGGTTAGGCAAAATCGCTGTTATAAAAATGAGTATTCGGCCTAAAATTTTATATTATTTCAGAAACCTACCTATTCCAATACCCATCAAATACCTCAAGGATCTGCAAAAATCCCTCTTACATTTTATATGGGGAGGCAAATATCATATAATAATAAAAGCAGATATATTATATCTTCCCAAAAAAGAAGGCGGTTAAAACTGTCCCTCAATCATACAATATTATAGAGCTACAATCCTAGACCAACCTAAACATTTATGGCATAACGACCAACAAAAAGAATGGTCTCGTATAGAAAAATTCTCTCTTTGGAAACATTCCTTAAAGGATCTCCTTACAGCCATGTCTCTTTTCAAGTTTATTCCGAACAGTACTTTGGCCACCATTAAAGCCATCTTCAACATCTGGGACGTTGTTGCCAACAAACGTCACCTATTTGCTATACCCCTTCAAGATTACAGCATCTCAATTCTAGAATCTTATATCCCAGATTTAGACATGTCAGCTTGGAGAAAGAATGGTCTACGTTATATTAATGATCTCCTCACAAATAACTTTCTTAACCCCTTTTCGGAACTTTCACAGTGTTACGGTCTCCCTAAAAGAGATTTCTATAAATATCTCCAAATCAGACACGCTATTGCTAATACCATTTTTACACAACCTCTTAGACGTAATAATGACAACCCATCCTCAATTCCTTTCACAAAATGGCTTTTAAACCATAACGCTAATAGTAAAGGGATATCCAAATCATACAAGGTTCTTATCATACCATCAGAAGACCCTCTACAAATGATTAAATGCAAATGGTCTCAAGACCTCTCCATTGATCTACCTACAGAACAGTGGTCATCTGCACTTGATGCAATATTTAATATTTCAAGATGCATCTCTCACTTAGAGACATCTAGGAAAATTCTATATAGATGGTATTATCACCCGATGAAACTAAATAGAATATTCCCAGATACATCCTCGGAATGTTGGAAATGTGGTCACCTACAAGGATATTTCCTTCATTGCTGGTGGGATTGCCCCCCGATTAATTCCCTCTTGCAGAGATCATTTAGTATCTTTGCAAAAGTTTGTCAATTTCCAATTGTACCCTCACCACAATTGGCACTTCTTTTTATAGGTATTGAGACAATTCCTTTTGATTTTAGAACTGTTTTTGGTCATATATGTATTGCAACACGCCACCTTATTGCCGCCCATTGGAAATCTAATCAGATTCCCAACAACCTTGATGTTATTAAAATGGTCGAAGAAAACTGTTGGTATGAAGGAGTAGCTGCTTCCGCTCTCTTTAAAAAAGGAAAATTTTATAAACAATGGGGTATATGGTTGAAGAGCAGTTTTCACGCCAATTCCATTATAGCAAATTCACTAGCCATATAACTAGGCTCTAGCTGGTTCACAACAAGATTTCACAGCCTGTTTATATTATTTTGCAAATGTCACACTTGAGATATAATGAATACCTGTGAATATCCACATTAATGTACCACTTTACGTTATCTCACGTTACTGTACTTTACTCAATCTTGTTTTCAGTATTACCACTAAAATACTGATCTTTTTTGTGAAAATGTACTTTTTACAATAGGTATTATCAGTATATCTGGTTCGTTCATTCTGTATTATTTTATTATCCTATGCCCCTCCCCCTCCCTTACTTTCCCCCTCCCCCCTTTCCTCTCCTTCTTCCTCCCCTTCTTCCCTTATTCTATATTTTTATCCCCTCCATCCCTTCCTTTCCCTTATCTCCCCCCCTCCCACTTCTTCCCCCCACAAACTCTCTCATAACTTTGTATGTAATCAATGCTTGATTTGTACCGATGTCATTATTCCTTAAATATTTGAAAAAACGTAATAAAAACTTCATGTTTCAAATAAGATCTAGTGGTTGTAACCACATATTCAAATATTTGGACAAGTTGGACGTCAGGGACCCAATTCCCAATACTATAGGACGTCCTGGGGGTCCACTGGATTTTTGTGTACCTTAGGCAGACAATAAAATACTGGGAGTCTCCCCGGTGTTCCCATTATAAAATCCAATTCTTGTTTAGATAGGATGCCCACTTCTAAGCCTCTATTACAATAATCTCCTAATTCCTCATTATATTTCACAGTGGGATCAGATTCTAATCTCTTATAAGTGGTTGTATCTGATAGTTGTTTAAAACATTCATCATTGTATTTATTTGTGTTCAAGATCACAATGGCTCCGCCTTTATCGGCGGGGCGGATGGTGATTTGTTCTTTTTTCTGCAGCTCTTTAATTGCCATTATTTCTTTGTTTCATAAGTTATGATAACTTCTTGTTTTCTCTTTTACTCTCCTCAAGTCTGCTTCGACATTTTTCTGAAACCTGGCTATTTCTGGTCCTATTTCATTCCTAGGGAAATTTCTGGATTTGTTCTTAAGGTTTGTATGTAAGAAGTTCTCATCTTTTAATACTTCAGTGGTTTTAGGATTTTTCAAAAAGTACTTTTTCAAACATATATTTTTAATAAATTTTTGCATTCCAATATATGTATTGAATTTATCTAGCTTAGCCGTAGGGGCGAATTTTAGACCTTTATTTAGAAGTGACATTTGTGCCTGAGTGAGTGTAATTTCACTCAGGTTCATGATGTTTAGTGATGAGCGGCAGGTGCCATATCCGATTTCGACGAAATTCGCGAATATTCGATAGAATATTCGTTTTATATTCGTCGAAATCGAATATTCGTCATTATTCTTATTATCGCGATTAATATGCGATTTAAATAATCGCGTATTGCGATTTTAACTTAAGGGCTACTCTCCTATTGAAATAGCAATGCGATTAATTCAAGTTATAATAATCGAATTTCGATTTTAACTTAGCACTGCTATATTCCATATTCGTTAATTCTAGCTTAATATGGAATATAGCAGTGCTAAGTTAAAATCGAAATTCGATTATTATAACTTGAATTATTATTATTTTTTTATTGTTATATTTTTTTCTTTCCCACTTCCCTAAAGTTGTTCTTACCTGTCCTTTGGATTCCTGGCTTCCTGGCTGCTCCAGTCAGTGCCCGTTGCCGCTTCTGCCGACTTTCGTGCTCATGGAGCGTCCCCATCACCATGGGAACGTCTCCATATACTAGAATGTACTGTCGGATTTGAGAATTACGTGAAAAATCGCTATTCGATTATTTCAAGTTATAATAATCGAATTTTGATTTTAACTTAGCACTGCTATATTTAATTCTAGCCTAATATGGAATATAGCAGTGCTAAGTTAAAATCGAAATTCGATTATTATAACTTGAATTAATCGAATTGCGATTTCAACTTGGACCTGGTTTACTATGGTTGGCTTGGTAGAATTAACGAATATGACGAATGTATTCGTCATATTCCACAAAACGAATATAACGAATGTATTCGTCATATTCCACAAAACGAAGATAACGAAGTATTCTGCATCTTCGTTTTAGCTACCTATTCATCAACTTCGCTAATTCTAGCAATCATATAGGAAAGTTTACTATAGAGACAGCTAAGTTTAATTCGCTATGCGATTATATTACTTTGCTTTTTTTTAATAAATAGAATAATTATAATAATTATCAGGTATTATAATTATTCTATTTTTTTTTTTTAAAAAGCAGTCATATAATCGCATAGCGAATTAAACTTAGCTGTCTCTATAGTAAACTTTCCTATATGATTGCTAGAATTAGCGAAGTTGATGAATAGGTAGCTAAAACGAAGATGCAGAATACTTCGTTATCTTCGTTTTGTGGAATATGACGAATACATTCGTTATATTCGTTTTTTGGAATATGACGAATACATTCGTCATATTTGCTAATTCTACCAAGCCAACCATAGTAAACCAGGTCCAAGTTGAAATCGCAATTCGATTAATTCAAGTTATAATAATCGAATTTCAATTTTAACTTAGCACTGCTATATTCCATATTAGGCTAGAATTAAATATAGCAGTGCTAAGTTAAAATCGAAATTCGATTATTATAACTTGAAATAATCGAATTGCGATTTCAACGTAATTCTCAAATCCGACAGTACATTCTAGTATATGGAGACGTTCCCATGGTGATGGGGACGCTCCATGAGCACGGAAGTCGGCAGAAGCGGCAACGGGCACTGACTGGAGCAGCCAGGAAGCCAGGAATCCAAAGGACAGGTAAGAACAACTTTAGGGAATTGGGAAAGAAAAAAATATAACAATAAAAAAAAAAAAAAAAAAAAAGAATATTCGAAATATCGAATTTATATCACTATATTTGAAATATTAGCGAAGTGCCGATATTTGCGAAAAAAATTCGATATTCGAATATTCGCGCTCAACACTAATGATGTTACTATTTCTTCTACCTCTGGGATTATCTCCTGTGTTCTCTGTGTCTTCTTTCTCCCTCTCCGTGTCTTTTTGGGGTTTCTTGGTGCTCCTGATAATGTGAGTCGTTCCTCTTCCCTTGTTTGTATGGTCCCGGATAGATTTCCGGTTCTTGGTGTCTCTGTGTGCGAGCTGGTCTTTGTGGGTAATGTCTCTTTTCTGATCCCTGTTGTATTTTGTTGTGTCTCAAATTGCAGTGATGAGTTTGTAGTACTTGTGGTCGTCTGTCGTGTTCTGGGGTTTGTGACTGTCGGTGTCTTATTTGTGGTGAGTAATGTGGTGGAGTCACGTCTAAAAAAGGTTGTTGCACTAGACTTTCGTATCTATTCTTTACTGGTATGTTAAATCAAGTTTGATCAGTCATACCATTGGTAATCTGATTGCTCTTTTCTAATCTATTTGGTTCTCTCACATGGGAATCATGTGTGTGCTAGACTTTCTAATTCTCTAAACGTTTCAGAAGTAGATCTATTTTCTGTTTGAGATGTTCTCATTGTCTAGCATTGAAGCAACTAAGACAACACTGGGAAATCAGGTCATTGAAACAATATTTGGAACAGGATAAAATCCCAAAAGGTTTACAATTGGTAAAAACACCTGCTCAGGAACTTTGGGGAGAGGAATTCAATCAAGAATGGGATAACCTCCTCAATATACAATCAAGGGCCCTAGTAGAACTAATTATAAAGAGAAGATCCCAGATCCTAATAGGTCTGACAGACAAAATGAACCAAATAAAATTAGAAGTGGACCAACTACCAAAGAATGAATACTTTGATATTTGGCAGGATAGGATTTGCAAGAGCTTAGATAAAGCCGAACAAGAAATTATACATAAAAAAAGCAAAAAATATAGAAATACCCCAAGACAGCACACACATGATTCCCATGTGAGAGAACCAAATAGATTAGAAAAGAGCGATCAGATTACCAATAGTATGACTGATCAAACTTGATTTAACATACCAGTAAAGAATAGACACGAAAGTCTAGTGCAACAACCTTTTTTAGACGTGACTCCACCACATCACTCACCACGAATAAGACACCGACAGTGACAAACCCCAGAACACGACAGACGACCACAAGTACTACAAACTCATCACTGCAATTTGAGACACAACAAAATACAACAGGGATCAGAAAAGAGACATTACCCACAAAGACCACCTCGCACACAGAGACACCAAGAACCGGAAATCTATCCGGGACCATACAAACAAGGGAAGAGGAACGAGCACCAAGAAACCCCAAAAAGACACAGAGAGGGAGAAAGAAGACACAGAGAACACAGGAGATAATCCCAGAGGTAGAAGAAAATAGTAACATCATGTACCTGAGTGAAATTACACTCACTCAGGCACAAATGTCACTGTACAATGATGAATGTTTTAAACAACTATCAGATACAACCACTTATAAGAGATTAGCATCTGATCCCACTGTGAAATATAATGAAGAATTAGGAGATTATTGTAATAGAGGCTTAGAAGTGGGCATCCTATCTAAACAAGAATAGGATTTTATAATGGGAACACCGGGGAGACTTAAAGTATTTTATTGTCTGCCTAAGGTACACAAAAATCCAGTGGACCCCCCAGGACGTCCTATAGTATCGGGAATTGGGTCCCTGACGTCCAACTTGTCCAAATATTTGGATACGTGGTTACAACCACTAGTCAAAAACACGAGATCTTATTTGAAAGATATGACACAAATTATCCAAATATTGGAGAAGTTGGAAATTAATTCGAATTGGATTATGGCAACCTTAGATATACAATCATTATATACCATAATAGACCATGGCCAAGGGATTTCCGCCCTAAGAGCCACACTGGGATCCCAGGATAATTTTAAACAACAACAGATTGATTTTATATTAGAAGGGGTAAAACATATCCTTGAACATAATTATTTTTATTTTGAAGGACATCACTATTTACAAACAAAAGGTACCTGGATTTATTTTATATTCTAGTTGTCATTTACCTAATTGACTTTTAAATGTCCCCTTTGGCCAGTTTCGGTGCTTAAAACGAAATTGTACGGAGGAGTCACAATTTGAGAATGAGGCGTCAACTATGAAAGAAATTTTTTTAGAAAGAGAATATCCATCCGAAATCATAGAGGAAGCACTTGAGAAAGTAAGGAATATACCTAGAAGAACTTTCTTCCTATCAAAAATACAACCAACTACATCTAATAATGCAAATTTTAGATTGATCTTACGTTATTCCATTCAATATAGACAAATTGGATCAATCATTAAACAACATTGGCATCATATCCTACAAGATAATCTTTTGGGCCCATTGGTACCTATGGTACCTCAAATAACATACACTGGGGCACCCAACTTAGGTATTAAGATAGCCCCATCAATTAAGTATAAAGATAAGAAACCAACCATAATGCACAATTGGATTGGACTTAAAGGTTTTTATAGATGTGGGAAATGCCGTGGCTGTAAAAACACAACATTTCTTAAAAGAACTACTCAGGTTACCTCAACTCAAAACTCATACTCGGTGGAAATCATTTTCTTACTAGTGATGTCGCGAACATAAAATTTTCAGTTCGCGAACAGCGAACGAGAACTTCCGCAAATGTTCGCGAACTGGCGAACCGGGCGAACCGCCATAGACTTCAATAGACAGGCGAATTTTAAAACCCACAGGGACTCTTTCTGGCCACAATAGTGATGAGAAAGTTGTTTCAAGGGGTCTAACACCTGGACTGTGGCATGCCGGAGGGGGATCTATGGCAAAACTCCCATGGAAAATTACGTAGTGGACGCAGAGTCGGGTTTTAATCCATAAAGGGCATAAATCAACTAACATTCCTAAATTGTTTGGAATAACGTGCTTTAAAACATCCAGTGTGTGTATACGATCAGGTATGATGTTGTATCGATCAGGTAGTGTAAGGGTTACGCCCGCATCACAGACATTGACAGACCAAACTCCCCTTTTAATGCACCGCAAACAGTTCATTTGCACAACCGCAAACTCCCCATTTGCACAAGGTTGGATACCAAGCTAGCCACGTCCCGGTGATGTCATTGAAGGTTTCTTCCTCCACCCAGCCACGTACAACACCAAGGGTCCCCGAAAGGTCAATTGAATTGATTTTTCGAACGGGGAGATGGTTAAAAAAACGCTGGCTCCCTCCCCTTTGTTTTTATCCACGGTGACTGCGTCTGCGCCGTGCAATTTACTGTCACACCCGATATGAGTGGTATTTTCTGTAGTACTATTCTCATCAGTTTAATCCCTCTAACGTCCCCGACTCCCCAATCTGGGGGCCATTTATTAAACAGATTTTTCGGACGGGGAGATGGTTAAAAAAACGCTGGCTCCCTCCACTCTGTTTTAATCCACGGTGACTGCGTCTGCGCCGTGCAATTTACTGTCACACCCGATATGAGTGGTATTTTCTGTAGTACTATTCTCATCAGTTTAATCCCTCTAACGTCCCCAATCTGGGTGCCATTTATTGAATAGATTTTTCGAACGGGGAGATGGTATCAGTGGTTGGCACTGGCAGTGGGCACACTACAGTCAGTAGAAGCGGGCCTGACACACACTGGCAGCAGGCAAGCAACTGAAATTACACTAAAGTGTAAAAATTAAATGCCTTATTTATCGGCAAGCTACTGTGCCACCCGGTATGAGTGGTTGGCACTGGCAGTGGGCACACTACAGTCAGTGGAAGAGGGCCTGACACACACTGGCAGCAGGCAAGCAACTGAATTTAGACTACTGTCTAAAAATTAAATGCCTTATTTATCGGCAAGCTACTGTGCCACCCGGTATCAGTGGTTGGCACTGGCAGTGGGCACACTACAGTCAGTGGAAGCGGGCCTGACACACACTGGCAGCAGGCAAGCAACTGAATTTAGACTACTGTCTAAAAATTAAATGCCTTATTTATCGGCAAGCTACTGTGCCACCCGGTATCAGTGGTTGGCACTGGCAGTGGGCACACTACAGTCAGTTGAAGTCGGCCTGACACACACTAGCAGCAGGCAAGCAGCTGAAATTACACTAAAGTGTAAAAATTAAATGCCTTTTTTATGCAAAGTCCTGTGCCAGCCGGTATGAGTGGTGGGCACTGGCAGTGGGCACACTACAGTCAGTGGAAGTCAGCCTGACACACACTGGCAGGCAACTAACCTTAGATTAAAGTGTAAAAATTAAGTGCCTATTTTTTAAGCAAAGTCCTGTGCCACTCGGGATGACAGGGGTGGGCACTGGCAGTGGGCACACTACAGTCAGTTGAAGTCGGCCTGACACACACTGGCAGGCAACTAACCTTAGATTAAAGTGTAAAAATGAAGTGCCTTTTTTTTAAGCAAAGTCCTGTGCCACACGGGATGACAGGGGTGGGCACTGGCAGTGGGCACACTACAGTCAGTTGAAGTCGGCCTGACACACACTAGCAGCAGGCAAGCAGCTGAAATTACACTAAAGTGTAAAAATTAAATGCCTTTTTTATGCAAAGTCCTGTGCCAGCCGGTATGAGTGGTGGGCACTGGCAGTGGGCACACTACAGTCAGTGGAAGTCAGCCTGACACACACTGGCAGGCAACTAACCTTAGATTAAAGTGTAAAAATTAAGTGCCTATTTTTTAAGCAAAGTCCTGTGCCACTCGGGATGACAGGGGTGGGCACTGGCAGTGGGCACACTACAGTCAGTTGAAGTCGGCCTGACACACACTGGCAGGCAACTAACCTTAGATTAAAGTGTAAAAATGAAGTGCCTTTTTTTTAAGCAAAGTCCTGTGCCACACGGGATGACAGGGGTGGGCACTGGCAGTGGGCACACTACAGTCAGTTGAAGTCGGCCTGACACACACTAGCAGCAGGCAAGCAGCTGAAATTACACTAAAGTGTAAAAATTAAATGCCTTTTTTATGCAAAGTCCTGTGCCAGCCGGTATGAGTGGTGGGCACTGGCAGTGGGCACACTACAGTCAGTGGAAGTCAGCCTGACACACACTGGCAGGCAACTAACCTTAGATTAAAGTGTAAAAATGAAGTGCCTTTTTTTAAGCAAAGTCCTGTGCCACACGGAATGACAGGGGTGAGCACTGGCAGTGGGCACACTACAGTCTGTGGGCCTGCAGCTCCTCACACACAGGCAGGCCAGGCAACTGCAATATGTATATAAAGGAAAAAAAAAAAGCAGACTAATGTTGCAGCCCTAAAAAGGGCTTTTTGGGGTGCTGTCAGGACGCTGTCCTTACAGCAGAGATCAGATGAGTCTTTCAGGACTGGAGTGGACACTGAATTCACTAGCCTAGCTATCGATTTCCCAATTAAATCAGCAGCAGTTACAGTCTCCCTCCTCTCACTAAGACTGCAGCTTCAGAATGAATCTAAAATGGATGCTGTGCAGGAGGTGGGAGGGTCTGGGAGGGAGGGTATGCTGCTGATTGGCTGGAATGTGTCTGCTGACTGTGAGGTACAGGGTCAAAGTTTGCTCAATGATGATGTATAGGGGGCGGACCGAACATCGCATGTGTTCGCCCGGCAGAGGCGAACGCGAACAAGCTATGTTCGCCGGGAACTGTTCGCCGTCGGATAGTTCGGGCCATCTCTATTTCTTACATGTGATTCCACATGATACAATGTCCGTGCCGAAAACAGTATATAGGCCGGACTAAAAGAGCTTTGAAAATGAGAATTTCGGAACATCTGACAAATATAAAAAATGGATATATAAAACATTCTCTTTCCAGACATTTTAAGGAGGCCCACAATAAAGACTGTAAGGGGTTAACATTTACTGCTCTAGAATGGATTGATAAGAATTGGCGAGGAGGTAAACATGTAGAGACCATGTCTAGAGCAGGATCAAGAAAAATTTACGAATTTGGAAGCTTTATTCCAAAAGGTCTTAATGCAGAATTGGAGATCTCTGGATTCCTGTAGATTTCAGTCGGTGTGCCCCTCAACCGATGAGGGGTCGCATGTCTGGCTGTCTATCAGCACTGCGACCCCTCCTCTGTGATGGGCCCACCCACCATCCAACACTGAATATACACATTGTCACCTTCATATTATACACTGCTCAAAAAAATAAAGGGAACACAAATATAACACATCCTAGATCTGAATTAATTAAATATTCTTCTATAATACTTTGTTCTTTACATAGTTGAATGTGCTGACAACAAAATCACACAAAAATAAAAAAATGGAAATAAAATTTTTCAACCCATGGAGGTCTGGATTTGGAGTCACCCTCAAAATTAAAGTGGAAAAACACACTACAGGCTGATCCAACTTTGATGTAATGTCCTTAAAACAAGTCAAAATGAGGCTCAGTAGTGTGTGTGGCCTCCACGTGCCTGTATGACCTCCCAACAATGCCTGTGCATGCTCCTGATGAGGTGGCGGACGGTCTCCTGAGGGATCTCTTCCCAGACCTGGACTAAAGCATCTGACAACTCCTGGACAGTCTGTGGTGCAACGTCACGTTGGTGGATAGAGCGAGACATGATGTCCCAGATGTGCTCAATTGGATTCAGGTCTGGGGAACGGGAGGGCCAGTCCATAGCATCAATGCCTTCGTCTTGCAGGAACTGCTAACACACTCCAGCCACATGAGGTCTAGCATTGTCTTGCATTAGGAGGAACCCAGGGCCAACCGCACCAGCATATGGTCTCACAAGGGGTCTGAGGATCTCATCTCGGTACCTAATGGAAGTCAGGCTACCTCTGGCGAGCACATGGAGGGCTGTGCGGTCCTCCAAAGAAATGCCACCCCACACCATTACTGACCCAATGCCAAACCGGTCATGCTGGAGGATGTTGCAGGCAGCAGAACGTTCTCCACGGCGTCTCAAGACTCTGTCACGTCTGTCACATGTGCTCAGTGTGAACCTGCTTTCATCTGTGAAGAGCACAGGGCGCCAGTGGCGAATTTGCCAATATTGGTGTTCTCTGGAAAATGCCAAACGTTCTGCACGGTGTTGGGCTGTAAGCACAACCCCCACTTGTGGACGTCGGGCCCTCATATCACCCTCATGGAGTCTGTTTCTGACCGTTTAAGCAGACACATGCACATTTGTGGCCTGTTGGAGGTCATTTTGCAGGGCTCTGGCAGTGCTCCTCCTGTTCCTCCTTGCACAAAGGCGGAGGTAGCGGTCCTGCTGCTGGGTTGTTGCCCTCCTACGGCCTCCTCCACGTCTCCTGATGTACTGGCCTGTCTCCTGGTAGCGCCTCCATGCTCTGGACACTACGCTGACAGACACAGCAAACCTTCTTGCCACAGCTCGCATTGATGTGCCATCCTGGATAAGCTCCACTACCTGAGCCACTTGTGTGGGTTGTAGACTCCGTCTCATGCTACCACTAGAGTGAAAGCACCGCCAGCATTCAAAAGTGACCAAAACATCAGCCAGGAAGCATAGGAACTGAGAAGTGATCTGTGGTCACCACCTGCAGAACCACTCCTTTATTGGGGGTGTCTTGCTGATTGCCTATAATTTCCACCTGTTGTCTATCCCATTTGCACAACAGCATGTGAAATTGATTGTCACTCAGTGTTGCTTCCTAAGTGGACAGTTTGGTTTCACAGAAGTATGATTGACTTGGAGTTACATTGTGTTGTTTAAGTGTTCCCTTTATTTTTTTGAGCAGTGTATTAAGAATGTCACATATTTGTATATTACACACCAACACTATTGATTTAGCTCACTATATTATTTTCCACTACCTATTTATTTTCCACTACACATTTATGTAAGAATACTTACTATTTATACACTATTATGCATATACTTTACAATTAGATGAACACCATGGATTGATCTATAGGATACCTGTGTTATAGACACAAGACCCATGCACATTGATATATGTTGGGTATTGTTATGAATTTTACTATTAAGCAATCTTTCTGGAAAATTTCCCTTATAGAATAGGTTAAAGAGACCACTGGCTACAACATAGCCAAAAAACGCATCTTTCCTTAAAAAATGCATGGAAAACGCATATGAACTAAAATTGCGATTTTTTACTCCAGACCAGATTTTCTTACTCCAGACCAGATCTCTTTACTCCAGACCAGATCTTGCATTTGTCCTGAAAGGGATATAAAAGGAATCACAGGAACTTGGGATGTCACCACTGAGGAAGGGGAAGAGAGATCCCAGAAACGCGTTTGGTGCTAGTAAAGACATCTCTAACAAGATATCCCCACTGGAAGTTCGCGCTCCAATATAGAAAGAAAAGGCCCGGAACATCAGCTATTCAAACTGGTCAGCAAAAGTCTACCTCTCGCGACAACATACCTTGGTCACATGACCAGATTTGAGACTTGCTTACAACTATAGAGAGAGACCAGTGATGCACGAACCAAGTGGGACTCCGAACATTGAAATCGCGGGAATACGAAAATTTACCGTGAGTAAAAACCGAATATTTGGATCGCGGAAGAATCGAGAGGTACCGTGAGTAAAAACCAAATTTTGTGTTTAAATCGGATATTTCTCGAATATTGGAGAATGGTCTACTGAACGTTTTAATCGGACACTTCCGAATATTGGAGAAAAGGTGCTTTGAATGATTGATTTATTACAGCACCTATAAGTCAAAGGAGATTAATATAAATATAAGAAATAGACTGATTGGATATTACCTTTGGTCTGTGCAGGACATCTAGGATCCATAGTTCCCTTCTTTCTTGGACTTTTATAGATTTTTTATTGAAATTTTATATTTTTAGGTACTCTTAGGGATCATTTTACTTTTCATTGCTGCAGCAATTATGAAGTTTTAATTATTGTATTTGATGTGATATATAAATGTTAAGTTGGTAACATATGTGCTATAATAAATACTGTGAATTACACTATTACGATTGATATCTATTCCATACAGGGGAGTGCCATCCTCAAATTACATTATTTTTATATATAAAAGTAACCGTAAAGTGGGCCCCCAAAATAAATTTTACTGGTGGGCCCTGGGCATTCCAGTCCAACACTGAGCCTTTGTGCTTTCAAATGCCAGGGCGCAGTACCCTCCCCCCCAAAAAATAGTATTAGTATATCACACTGTAATATTTTGAATTTCTCAAACAATAAAACATTTTTAACTCGTAAAAAATAATAAAAAATTGTATACCTTTGTATAAAAACTATATAATCATACTAACCCTCAGTATAAGGGAATCATTAAAGTTGAGCGGACACCTGGATGTTCGGGTTCGACGGGTTCGGCCGAACTTCACAAAAAAGTTTGAGTTCGGGACCCGAACTTGACCCCGAACCCGAACCCCATTGAAGTCAATGGGGACCCGAACTTTTGAGCACTAAAATGTCATGCAAAGGGCTAGAGGGCTGCAAATGGCATCAAAATGTGGTTAAGAGCATGGAAAGTGCTCTGCAAACAAATGTGGACAGGGAAATGACTTTAAATAACATAAAATACGTAAAAATAAAAAATAATAATCTTGATCTAGGAGGACAAGGTCCATATGGAATAGGAGGTTGAGGAGGCAGTGGATGTAGCGGTGTAGGTAGAAGCTTCGATGAAGGAGGAGGAGGTAGCCTACACTCCTTTTTGGTTTTAAATTTATTTTTATTTTTTAAAATTAGGGTACACCCCAAAACATTGGGAAATATAACCTGTGATAACCCCCTCCAGTCGTGCTAAACACACATTCAGACAATACACTGGCTGCAGGGCAGGCCAGCACCTCCAAGATGTAAAGGGCAAGCTCAGGCCATGTGCCCAATTTGGAGACCCAGAAGTTGCAGGGGGCAGACCCATCAGTCAGTTCGTGTAGGCATGTGCACACATATTGCCCCAGCATGTTGCACGTCCCCGTGATGTTCACGATCTAATTGGATATCTGCTCTATCAACTTTTGATGTTCTTTTCTGCGCCTACCATGTCGATCACGGTTAGCGGCGAATCAGCGTTCCACGCCAGAGAGGGAGCATGAGAAAGAGAGACCACATCCTGGATGAAATTTAATTGTGATTGAGCGGAAATGTGGGAGAAGCTATTAAAAAAGAAGAATTGAAGGAAAGTAGGGGGCGAGTGGCAATTACCCACTCCCGACTCGGGGAGGTAGTGACGATAAGTAACAATACAGGACTATTAAGATGCCCTGTTATTTGAATGATTAATATAAAATGATAGGGAATGTCACTGGGGTATTTTGGATTTGGAAACGTCAGACAGGAGAGGCCCTGCTGCCGCTTTGTTGACTCTGGATAACTTCTGCCTGATCGCACGTCACCGTGACGTCCACAAACCATTTGGATATCTTCTCTATCAACTTTCGATGTTCTTTTCTGAGCCTACCATGTTGATCACGGTTATCGGCGAATCAGGGTTCCACGCCGGAAAGGGAGCGTGAGAAAGGGATACCACATTCAAGGGAGGTCAATTTCTGCAATCTGATCGAGCTGAAATGTGGGAAAAATTATTAAAGCAGAAGGATCGAATGAAAGGGCCAATTATAGACAAATTTTACAAATTTAATTCCCCTGTCACCTATGCAGAGCAAGGGTTTTTCATCGCCAGAAATGGGTTAATGTCACCCACCAATGGAACAGATCATTTTTAAAAATTTCGGTCCCTGTCACCTATGTAGAGCAGGGGTTTATTCATGGCAAAAGTGGTAAAATGTCACCCAAGAATGTAACAGAAAAATTTGTGAAATTTATTAACCTGTCTACTAGGTAGAGCAGGGGTATATCACAGCCAAAAATTGGTGAATTTCACCCGAAAATGTAACATACAAATTAGTGAAATGTTTTTACCTGTCTACTAGGTACAGCCGGGGTATATCACATGCAAAAAGTGGTGAATTTCCCCTGAATATGTAACAGACAAATTAGTGAAATGTTACCTGTCTACTAGGTAGAGCAGAGGTATATCACACCCAAAAATTGGTGAATTTCACCAGAAAATGTAACAGACAAATTTGTGAAATGACTAGAAATGAATAAAAAAAAAAAAAAAAAAATACGTACAAATTAAAAAAATATAAACTTGATTTATGAAGTAGAGGTCCATATGGAGTAGGAGTTTGAGGAGGCGGTGGACGTAGTGGTGTAGGTGGAAGCATCGGTGGAGGAGGACGAGGTAGCCAAGACAGTTTTTTTTATTTTTTTTATTAGGGTACACTCCAAAAGAGTGTGAAATATCCAAATATCCAAAATACAACAATGAGCAATTGCGCTGTAGTATAACAATGGCTGGTTAAGGCCGGTATACATGTCTATTCTGCAAAAGGTACGGACAAGTCCTGTGGGATCCATGCCTGGTTCATTTTATTGAACGTGAGCTTGTCCACATTGGCTGTGGAAAGGCGGCTGCGCTTGTCTGTAATAATGCCCCCTGCCGTGCTAAACACACGTTCAGACAATACACTGGCTGCAGGGCAGGCCAGCACCTCCAAGACGTACAGGGCAATCTCAGGCCATGTGCCCAATTTGGAGACCCAGAAGTTGAAGGGGCAGACCAGTCATTCAGTACATGTAGGCGTGTGCACACATACTGCTCCACCATGTTGGTGAAATGCTGCCTCCTGCTAAGACGTTCCATATCAGCTGTTGGTGCTGGTTGTTGTGGCGTGCTGACAAAGCTTTTCCACATTTCGGCCATGCTAACCCTGCCTTCTGAGGTGCTGGTGGTGCCCCACCTGCTTTGGCGACCTCTTCTCCTCTGCCTTCGCCTTGTGCTTCCACTGTGCCCCCGCTGTCAGGTGGGAATGCCACCAGCAGCGCGTCTACCAGCGCGCGCTTGTACTCGCGCATCCTACGATCACGCTCCAGTGAGGGAATTAAGGACAGTATGTTGTCCTTGTAACGAGGATCCAGCAGCGTGGCCACCCGGTAATGAGCACAAGTTAGAATGTGGGCAACTCGGCGGTCGTTGCGGAGACACTGCAGGATGTAATCGCTCATGTGTGCCAGGCTGCCCAGAGGCAATAAAAAGCTGACCTTTGTGGGAGGTGTATCGTCTGTGTCCTCTGTATCCCCCCAGCCACGCACCAGTTATGGCCATGAGAGGATTTGGGTGCCACCCTGCTGAGAACACAGTTCCTCCTCCTCCATCTCCTCATCCTCCACCTCGTCTTCCTCCAGAACTGTGCCCTGGCTGGACAATTGTGTACTTGGCGTTTGTGGGTGCAGGAACCCACCCTCGGTGCCACTTGTGAATGACTGGCCGGAAACCCTATGAAATGATCCCTCTTCCTCCTCCTGTGCAACATCCTCTTCCATCATCGCCAGCAGCGTTTTTTCAAGGAGGCATAGAAGTGGGATAGTAATGCTGAGAACAGCGTTATCGGCACCGGCCATGGTGGAGTACTCGAAACAGCGCAACAAGGAACACAGGTCTCGCATGGAGGCCCAGTCATTAGTGGTGAAGTGGTGCTGTTCAGCAGAGCGACTCACCTGTGCGTGCTGCAGCTGAAACTCCACTATCAACTGCTGCTGCTCACACAGTCTGGCCAGCATGTGCAAGGTGGAGTTCCACCTTGTGGGCATGTCGCATATGAGGCGATGAGTGG
Organism: Bufo bufo; assembly: GCF_905171765.1. Classification (NCBI taxonomy): domain Eukaryota; kingdom Metazoa; phylum Chordata; class Amphibia; order Anura; family Bufonidae; genus Bufo; species Bufo bufo. Next base: position 220,319,950 of record NC_053394.1, read on the forward strand.
GAAGGCCGAAGTTACGCTGCAGCGCTGACAGGCGAGCAGCAGCACCGTGAGAACACCAAAAGCGCACACAGATGGCCCACACTTTATGCAGCAGCTCTGACATATCAGGGTAATTTTTAAGGAACCTCTGCACCACCAAATTCAGCACATGCGCCAGGGAAGGGATGTACGTCAAACCGGCTAGTCCAGAGCTGCTACGAGCTTTTGCCATTATCGCACACCACCAGGCCGGGCTTGAGGCTCACTGGCACCAACCACTCATCAGTCTGTTGTTCAAGGCCCATCCACAGCTCCTGCGCGGTGTGCGGTTTGTCCCCCAAACAGATAAGTTTTAAAACTGCCTGCTGTTGTTTACCCCTGGCTGTGCTGAAGTTGGTGGTGAAGGTGTTACGCTGACCGGATGAGGAGCCTGTAGAGGATGAGGAAGTGGAGTAGGTGGAGGAAGCAACAGGAGGCAAACTGAAGCGCCCTGCAATCCTCGTGGTGGAAGAACATGCTCCAAACTGCTATCCGCCTCAGGCCCAGCTGCCACTGCATTTACCCAGTGTGGTGTTATGGAGATATAATATCCCTGACCGAGCTTACTGGTCCACATATCCATAGTTAGGTGGACCTTGCCACAGGTGGCGTTGCGCAGTGCACACCTGATTTTGTCCCCCACTTGGTTGTGCAGGGAAGGGATTGCACACCTGGAAAAGTAGTGGCGGCTGGTCACGACATACTGTGGGACAGCCACCGCCATAAGGCTTTTAAAACTATCTGTCTCCACCAGACGGAATGACAGCATTTCAAAGTGCAGCGTACTCAAGTTAGGTTTAGAAATGTTCCTGAGTGTTGTAGTGCAATAGACACTAACCTGAGACGGCTGACTCTCTGCAAGGGCAGGTGATGATGAGAAATGTTCGTGACGCCAGTGCCAATTAAACGGTGGCACGCCGTTTGCTGATAGCAGGAATAACTGAGGAACTACGTGATGTTAAAACAGAATTCAAACTTTAGTAGTCATCATTTAGGGACATTGACGGAAGCGCAGTTCCTTTGAAGACAGTTGATTTTCAATACAGTTGATGCAGGCAATATATATATATATAGCAAGGTGACTTTAGAGTGTTAAACACAGGACTTGCAGTACAGGCAGCTTGCACTCTATTCCTGACTGATCCTGGAACATAGAAACTCTTCTCCAAGGTCCAATGCCCTAGCTCTGGCGTATATCCTTGGTTTTATCTCTATCAAGTACCTCCTCTGTTGTCTTGAGTACCTCTTGCTTTTCTTGACTTGCCTCTGTCTCTCTCTCAGCTTCCTCAGGCTCATTAACTGTAGTGTTCCTGCTTCTGCGAATATGAATTCAGGAGGGGAACCTTTTCCTTGGATCTGGAACCCGGTTACAGGGACTGCATTACCCTCTCCTAGTCTGCAGGCTTCAGGCCTGGACTTGACTCTGACATTGTCTAATCTCTGGTTAGACTAGACTATCAACCTTAGACTGACTTTCCCTTCCCTGACTGGGCCTTATATAGACTAGGGCTCCCTAGCTCCCTCTAGTGACTAAGAGCTGGAATGACACCCCTAGCAAGCCTGTACATGCAAATTTCACAGCAACAGGGAAATACATAGCATTACATTACATTACATTTTATAAAGACCACTTATACCAACTTCCCCATAAATAAGGGGGACGACAGCACACAAGTGACCCTTCCGTAGTGACGGGCATTACAGTCCCCGTACACTACAAAAGGACAGGATTTTGAAATGCTGGCATTCAGGGCCAGGGATCGCAGGTGGGTAGTACTTCCACTTCTGCTTCAGTGTTTGGGAGATGGAGAGCTGAACGCTTCCTTGGGACATTGTGGAGATGCTTGGTGACCTAGGTGGTGGTGTTACTGGCAGATCCTCTGTTTGCGGGGTGGCAGGTGGCACTGTCACTCCAGAGGTGGATGAAGAGGCCGAGACTGCAGGAGAAGAGGAAGCAGGAGAAGCCAGAGACCTTTCTTGTTTGTTTGTTTTGTAAATTCTTTATTTATGAAGAATTTTCAATAAAATACAGAGAAAAAAGAGAGGCAAGTACAGTCATTCAAGACAAATAAATCACATATTATGTCTTAATGATGCTTAAACGGTAAGCACCAGACAAGCTATCTTGTATACAATTCAAATGGAAATCACAAGTGCAACTAGTGCAGGCAAGGCAGAGGGACATTTTACTCAGGGATTTATCTGTAAGAAGTAAATTGTGACTTGACATACGATCCCTAAAACTGGTGTATAGCAAAAAACCTCAGTGATCCATCTTATAAAGAACAGCTGCACTGACCAATCATGAATAACAAAGAACATATGGTAGAACAGAACAGATGGGTAGTTCCAAATTTGGAGGTTTCATCTTGGTAGCATTCCTACACTGCAGAGAAATAGGCATATGACAAAAGCAAATAACCATTTGCACATTAGGATGTGGTTAATGGAGCATGTGTGTTATATAATAGGACATTAAACGTACTTCAAATGAGAAAGTGAGTAAAAGTTCCACTGTATATTAAGACTTAACCCCTTAAGGACCGGGCTCATTTTCACCTTAAGGACCAGGCTCATTTTCACCTTAAGGACCAGGCCATTTTTTGCAAATCTGACCAGTGTCACTTTAAGTGCTCATAACTTTAAAACGCTTTGACTTACCCAGGCCGTTCTGAGATTGTTTTTTCGTCACATATTGTACTTCATGACACTGCTAAAATTGGGTCAAAAAAGTTAATTTTTTTGCATAAAAAAATACAATTTTTACCGTAAATTTTGAAAAATTAGCAAATTTCAAATTTTCAGTTTCTCTACCTCTGTAATACATAGTAATACCCCCAAAAATTGTGATGACTTTACATTCCCCATATGTCTACTTCATGCTTGAATTGTTTTGGGAATGATATTTTATTTTTTGGGGATGTTATAAGGCTTAGAAGTTTAGAAGCAAATCTTGAAATTTTTCAGAAATTTACAAAAACTCAATTTTTAGCGACCAGTTCAGGTCTGAAGTCACTTTGCGAGGCTTACATAATAGAAACCACCCAAAAATGACCCCATCTAAGAAACTACACCCCTCAAGGTATTCAAAACTGATTTTGCATACATTGTTAACCCTTTAGGTGTTGCACAAGAGTTATTGGCAAATGGGGAGGAAATTTGAGAATTTCATATTTTTGTCAAATTTTTCATTTTAACCCATTTTTTCCACTAACAAACCAAGGGTTAACAGCCAAACAAGACTGTATCTTTATTGCCCTGACTCTGCCGTTTACAGAAACACCCAATATGTGGCCGTAAACTACTGTACGGCCACACAGCGGGGCGTAGAGTGAAAGGTGCACCATATGGTTTTTGGAAGGCTGATTTTTATGGACTGGTTTTTTGACACCATGTCCCATTTGAAGCCCCCTGATGCACCCCAAGAGGAGAAACTCCCTAAAAGTGACCCCATCTAAGAAACTACACCCCTCAAGGTATTCAAAACTGATTTTACATACGTCGTTAACCCTTTAGGTGTTGCACAAGAGTTATTGGCAAATGGGGATGAAATTTGAGAATTTCATTTTTTTGCCTAATTTTCAATTTTAACCCATTTTTTCCACTAACAAAGCAAGGGTTAACAGCCAAACAAGATTGTATCTTTATTGCCCTGACTCTGCCGTTTACAGAAACACCCCATATGTGGCCGTAAACTACTGTACGGCCACACAGCGGGGCGTAGAGTGAAAGGTGCACCATATGGTTTTTGGAAGGCTGATTTTTATGGACTGGTTTTTTGACACCATGTCCCATTTGAAGCCCCCTGATGCACCCCAAGAGGAGAAACTCCCTAAAAGTGACCCCATCTAAGAAACTACACCCCTCAAGGTATTCAAAACTGATTTTACATACGTCGTTAACCCTTTAGGTGTTGCACAAGAGTTATTGGCAAATGGGGATGAAATTTGAGAATTTCATTTTTTTGCCTAATTTTCAATTTTAACCCATTTTTTCCACTAACAAAGCAAGGGTTAACAGCCAAACAAGATTGTATCTTTATTGCCCTGACTCTGCCGTTTACAGAAACACCCCATATGTGGCTGTAAACTACTGTACGGGCACACAGTAGGGCGTAGAGTGAAAGGTGCGCGGTTTGGTTTTTGGAAGCCAGATTTTGCTGGACTGGTTTTTTGACACCATGTCCCATTTGAAGCCCCCCTGATGCACCCCTAGAGTAGAAACTCCATAAAAGTGACCCCATCTAAGAAACTACACCCCTCAAGCTATTCAAAACTGATTTTACAAACTTTGTTAACCCTTTAGGTGTTGCACAAGATTTAATGGAAAATAGAGACACAATTTCAAAATTTCACATTTTTGGCAGATTTTCCATTTTAATATTTTTTTTCCAGTTACAAAGCAAGGGTTAACAGCCAAACAAAACTCAATATTTATGGCCCTAATTCTGTAGTTTACAGAAACACCCCATATGTGGTCGTAAACCGCTGTACGGGCACACGGCAGGGCGCAGAAGGAAAGGAATTCCATACGGTTTTTGGAAGGCAGGTTTTGCTGGACTGTTTTTTTTGACACCATGTCCCATTTAAAGCCCCCCTGATGCACCCCTAGAGTAGAAACTCCAAAAAAGTGACCCCATTTTAGAAACTACGGGATAGGGTGGCAGTTTTGTTGGTACTAGTTTAGGGTACATATGATTTTTGGTTGCTCTATATTACACTTTTTGTGCAGCAAGGTAACAAGAAATAGCTTTTTTGGCACGTTTTTTTTTTTTGTTATTTACAACATTCATCTGACAGGTTAGATTATGTGGTATTTTTATAGAGCAGGTTGTCGCGGACGCGGCGATACCTAATATGTATACATTTTTTTTTATTTATGTAAGTTTTATACAATAACTTCATTTTTAAAACCAAAAAAATGTTTTAGTGTCTCCATATTCTAAGAGCCATAGTTTTTTCAGTTTTTGGGCGATTATCTTGAGTAGGGTCTCATTTTTTGCGGGATGAGATGACGGTTTGATTGGCACTATTTTGGGGTGCATATGATTTTTTGATCGCTTGCTATTACACTTTTTGTGACGTAAGATGGCAAAAAATGGCTTTTTTTACACTGTTTTTATTTTTATTTTTTTACGGTGGTCATCTGAGGGGTTAGGTCATGTGATATTTTTATAGAGCCGGTCGATACGGACGCGGCGATACCTAATATGTATACTTTTTTTTTATTTATGTAAGTTTTACAGAATGAGTTCATTTTTGAAAAAAAAAAAATCATGTTTTAGTGTCTCCATAGTCTAAGAGCCATAGTTTTTTCAGCTTTTGGGCGATTATCTTGAGTAGGGTCTCATTTTTTGCGGGATGAGATGACGGTTTGATTGGTACTATTTTGGCGTACATGCGACTTTTTTGATCACTTTTATTACTTTTTTTGGGAAGTAAGGTGGGCAAAATTTCAATTTTCTCATAGTTTTTATTTTTTTATTTTTATGGCGTTCACCGTGCGGGGAAAGTAACATGACCATTTTATAGATCAGGTCGTTACGGACGCGGCGATACCTAATATGTGTAGTTTATTTTATTTTTTTAATTTTTATTCAGTGATAAATGTTTTTTTTTTTATCTTAACTTTTTTCACTTTTTTTTACATTTTTGTGACCCAGACCCACTTGGTTCTTGAAGATCCAGTGGGTCTGGTGTCTGTATAATACAGTACAGAACAATATATATTGTTCTGTACTGTATTTTACTTACACTGAACAGATCTGTGCTTTTAGCATAGATCTGTTCAGCACCATGGACAGCAGGACGCCTGAGCAGGCGTCCTGTTGCCATGGGAACCCTCCCCGTCTGCTCAGAACTTCGCAGACGGGGAAGGGTAAGCACGGGGCTGAGGGGGGCTCTCTGGGGGCTCTCTCCCTCTCCATCGGGGGGCTGCAAAGGCACAGCAGCCCCCCGATGGAGAGGGAGGGAGCTCCCTGACCGATGACAGTTAACTTTTTCCATACAGCGGTCCGTACGGACCGCGGTATGGAAAGGGTTAAACGGCTGACATCTTCACAGATGTCAGCCGTTTATACCAGGGTGCCAGCAATGTGCTGGCACCCTGGTATACCCACTAGAAGCCAACGATCGTTCATGGGGAGGCGGGCGGGGGATCGCGATCCCGCCTGCCGCACCGCCCGCCTCCCGCAACGCCCCCACCGCCTGCGACACCCCCCCCGCACCACCCTCCGGCATAAAATCGTGCAGGGGTGCAGGGGGGGGTGAAAAATAATGATTTTAGCCACTCTAAAGTTTCTGATCCCCGCGGTCAGGGACCGCGGCGATCAGAAACTGCAAAAAGCGCAGCAAACTGCAGGTCTGAATTGACCTGCGGTTTGCTGCGATCGCCGATACGGGGGGGTCAAATGACCCCCCCCTGCATTGTTACGGGATGCCGGCTGAATGATTTCAGCCGAAATCCCGTTCCAATTAACCCCTGGGGCGCCGGAATACAGATTTTAAGTCAGGACGTACCGGTACGTCCTCGGTCCTTAAGGACTCGGGAAATAGGGCGTACCGGTACGTCCTAGGTCCTTAAGGACTCGGGAAATAGGGCGTACCGGTACGTCCTAGGTCCTTAAGGGGTTAAAGGTCCAGACCAGCAGATAAACAAGTGAAGACATGTGGATGCGCTTATTCAGGGGAGGGGAAGGGTTGGATTTACATGTAAGACCTGTAAAAATCTAACCACGGTTGCAAAATTTTCAGAAAGGCTTTCCTATTTCCTTTTTCCCATCCCACCAATTCTGCCATGAGACAAATCTGGTGTATCTTCTCTAGCCACTCTTTAATAGTAGGTGGTTCAGGGTTTTTCCATTTGGTGGGGACAATATATTTTGCAGCAGTGATCATATGTGTGATCAGGTTATTAAAGGAAGGCTTGAAACCGCATTGTGGCAGCCATAATAGTATAAGGGCTGGTTTCAGTGTAATTTTAGAGCTGCAGACTCTGTTAATGATAATTTCCACTTCTTTCCAGAAGTTAGAAATATTCTTACAGGACCACCAAATATGCGAGATGGATCCTCGCTCTGCTTGACAACGCCAGCACCTATCTGAGGGGGAGAGATTGGCTCTGTATAAGAAGTCTGGGGTTTTATACCATCTAGATAAAATTTTAAAGGAATTTTCCTGTATGCGTATACATCTCGAGAACCCATGAGAGTGCTTAAGTATTGCTTTAACCTCTTCATCTGAAAGAAAGATCTGCAGTTATCTTTCCCATGTTCTTAAGTAAAGGGGTTTCCCACCTGAGGAGTCTAATAAGAGTTGAGAATATAGTTTGGAAAGGATTTTAGGGGGGAGTTCGGTAGCAGGGTGTAGTTCTCGAGCCAAGTGGGGTCATTATGGGGCTTTGCATATAGTTTCCTATATTTTTTGCAACTAAGTTCTAGGTCTAACTCAACTAGCCTGGAACACAAGGACCTAGGTATGTTAGTACAGGCTTCTTTTAGGAATTCTGGGAGATTTGTGGCTTTGACCAGGTCAGAAATTTTGAGATCAGAAAGATAAAACCAAGCTCTATGGAAATCCTTTCCTCCTTTGTTGAGATAGTATGGGAGAACAGACAGCGGGGCTATAGGGGATAATTTATTAGTAGACATTGACAGGGCCTCAGTTCTACTTCAAAATTGGAACAAACAGCGTGTTAAGGCACTGAGAGTTTTTTTTTTTCCTTTTTGGTGGAGGGGAGGACCCATAGATTGTGGAGAGCATTTTCTCCTAAAAGGGCTTTTTCCATCTCAACATGTAGTGAACTATTGTGGGGTCTAGTTAGTTCAATCCACCTTTCCAATTGAATGGTATGGAGGTAGGTCTTTAAGTCAGGAAGGGATAACCCCCCTCTGCTAATCTTCCTATTAGGTAAAGGGTATGCTAGGCGTGTTTTTTTGTTGGACCAAAGAAAATTGCTAAATAAGACACGGAAGTCAGAGAGATATTTGTTTGCCAATGGAATGGGTAAGCATCTCAAAGTATAGAGGATCTGAGGTAGGACGTAAGTAGACAGTAGATTTTTCCTACCTAACCATGAAAGGAAGAGAAGTTTAATTGAGGTCAAGAAGGTCTTGATTTTACTAAATAAAGGGGCATAGTTAAGTCTGAACAAATGTAAGGGGTTCGCTGGAATCATGATTCCTAAGTGTTTAATGGCTTCTTTTGGCCATTGAAAGGCAGTGTCCTTTTTGACTTTCAGCAACTGACAATCTGGGGCAGAAATATTGAGTTTTTCAGATTTGTCATAATTGACCTTGAAATTGGAGACTTCTCCAAAGTCTGATAAGATTTTGATCACCCTTCAGGAACAAGTATCTGCTCTCAGGGCCTATGTACTGCGCTTGGATTTGAATGGGGATATTAGCACTCATTCCAATAGACACCCCCCTAGAGGCTGAAGAGTGAGAGCTATGAAACCATTTTGTGTATTGTTTGGAGAAAAGGGTCGGAATACGGTTATGTCTAAAGTGCGTTTCCTGTAAGAACAGTAGGTCGGCCCTCTCTCTCCTCAGCATTTGGAAGATCTGACTTCTCTTCTGGGGAACGTTAAGTCTGTTTACGTTTAATGATTAGAGTTGAGCGAACACCTGGATGTTCGGGTTCGACGAGTTCGGCCGAACTTTCGAAAAATGTTCGGGTTCGGGATCCGAACTCGACCCGAACTTCATCCCGAACCCGAACCCCATAGAAGTCAATAGGGACCCGAACTTTTGGGCACTAAAAAGGCTGTAAAACACACCCGGAAAGGGCTAGAGGGCTGCAAAAGGCAGCAAAATGTAGTTAAATCCCCTGCAAACAAATGTAGATAGGGAAATGATGAGTTAACATAAAATAAATAAAAATTAAACAATATTAATTGGAGTGAGGTCCCATAGCACAGAATCAGGCTTCAAGTCACCCACCAATGGAGAAGGTCACTTACTATTATTTTGACCACAGCACCCAGACAAAGGAGAGAGGTCCCACAGCAGAGAACCAGGCATCATATCACCCACCACAGGAGTAGGCCACCATTTAGTTACTTTGACCCCTACACCCAGACGGAGGAGAGAGGTTACACAGCAGAGAATCAGGCATTTAGATCACCCACCACAGGAGTAGACCACCATTGAATCAGACCCCGGCAACCATGTCAGATGGCACAAGCAAAGGCTTTATATCAATCAGCACAGGAGAAGGCGACTTTGACAGACTTTGACCCCTACACCCGGACGGAGGAGAGAGGTTTCAAAGAAGAGAATCAGGCATTTAGATCACCCACCACAGGAGTAGGCCCCAATTTAATGGGACCCCGGCAACCATGTCAGATGGCACAACCATCAGCTTCATATCAATCAGCACAGGAGAAGGCGACTTTGAAAGACTTTGACCCCTACACCCAGACGGAGGAGAGAGGTTTCACAGCAGAGAATCAGGCATTTAGATCACCCACCACAGGAGTAGGCCCCCATTGAATCAGACCCTGGCAACCATGTCAGATGGCACAACCATCAGCTTTATATCAATCAGCACAGGAGAAGGCGACTTTGAAAGACTTTGACCCCTACACCCAGATGGAGGAGAGAGGTTTCACAGCAGAGAATCAGGCATCATATCAACCACCACAGGAGAAGCCACCATTTAGTTACTTTGACCCCTGCACCCAGGAAGAGGAGAGAGGCACCACAGCACATATTCTGGCATCATATCAGCCACCACAGGAGAAGCCACCATTGAGTTACTTTGACCCCCGCACCCAGGAAGAGGAGAGAGGCACCACAGCACATATTCTGGCATCATATCAGCCACCACAGGAGAAGCCACCATTGAGTTACTTTGACCCCCGCACCCAGGAAGAGGAGAGAGGCACCACAGCACATATTCTGGCATCATATCAGCCACCACAGGAGAAGCCACCATTGAGTTACTTTGACCCCTGCACCCAGGAAGAGGAGAGAGGCCCCACAGCACATATTCTGGCATCATATCAGCCACCACAGGAGAAGCCACCATTGAGTTACTTTGACCCCCGCACCCAGGAAGAGGAGAGAGGCACCACAGCACATATTCTGGCATCATATCAGCCACCACAGGAGAAGCCACTATTGAGTTATTTTGACCCCCGCACCCAGGAAGAGGAGAGAGGCACCACAGCACATATTCTGGCATCATATCAGCCACCACAGGAGAAGCCACCATTTAGTTACTTTGACCCCTTCACCCAAACAGAGGAGAGAGGTTCCACATCAGAGAATCAGGCATCATATCAACCACCACAGGAGTAGGCCACAATTTAATGGGACCCCGGCAACCATGTCAGATGGCACAACCATCAGCTTCATATCAATCAGCACAGGAGAAGGCGACTTTGAAAGACTTTGACCCCTACACCCAGACGGAGGAGAGAGGTTTCACAGCAGAGAATCAGGCATTTAGATCACCCACCACAGGAGTAGGCCCCCATTGAATCAGACCCTGGCAACCATGTCAGATGGCACAACCATCAGCTTTATATCAATCAGCACAGGAGAAGCCACCATTGAGTTACTTTGACCCCTGCACCCAGGAAGAGGAGAGAGGCCCCACAGCACATATTCTGGCATCATATCAGCCACCACAGGAGAAGCCACCATTGAGTTACTTTGACCCCCGCACCCAGGAAGAGGAGAGAGGCACCACAGCACATATTCTGGCATCATATCAGCCACCACAGGAGAAGCCACCATTGAGTTACTTTGACCCCTGCACCCAGGAAGAGGAGAGAGGCCCCACAGCACATATTCTGGCATCATACTAACCACCACAGGAGAAGCCACCATTGAGTTACTTTGACCCCTGCACCCAGGAAGAGGAGAGAGGCCCCACAGCACATATTCTGGCATCATATCAGCCACCACAGGAGAAGCCACCATTGAGTTACTTTGACCCCCGCACCCAGGAAGAGGAGAGAGGCACCACAGCACATATTCTGGCATCATATCAGCCACCACAGGAGAAGCCACCATTGAGTTACTTTGACCCCCGCACCCAGGAAGAGGAGAGAGGCACCACAGCACATATTCAGGCATCATATCACACACCACAGGAGAAGGCCTCTTTCAGTGATTTAGGCCTTTGGACCCAGACAGAGGAGAGAGGCACCACAGCACATATTCTGGCATCATATCAGCCACCACAGGAGAAGCCACCATTGAGTTACTTTGACCCCTGCACCCAGGAAGAGGAGAGAGGCCCCACAGCACATATTCTGGCATCATATCAGCCACCACAGGAGAAGCCACCATTGAGTTACTTTGACCCCTGCACCCAGGAAGAGGAGAGAGGCCCCACAGCACATATTCTGGCATCATACTAACCACCACAGGAGAAGCCACCATTGAGTTACTTTGACCCCTGCACCCAGGAAGAGGAGAGAGGCCCCACAGCACATATTCTGGCATCATATCAGCCACCACAGGAGAAGCCACCATTGAGTTACTTTGACCCCCGCACCCAGGAAGAGGAGAGAGGCACCACAGCACATATTCTGGCATCATATCAGCCACCACAGGAGAAGCCACCATTGAGTTACTTTGACCCCTGCACCCAGGAAGAGGAGAGAGGCCCCACAGCACATATTCTGGCATCATACTAACCACCACAGGAAAAGCCACCATTGAGTTACTTTGACCCCTGCACCCAGGAAGAGGAGAGAGGCCCCACAGCACATATTCTGGCATCATATCAGCCACCACAGGAGAAGCCACCATTGAGTTACTTTGACCCCCGCACCCAGGAAGAGGAGAGAGGCACCACAGCACATATTCTGGCATCATATCAGCCACCACAGGAGAAGCCACCATTGAGTTACTTTGACCCCCGCACCCAGGAAGAGGAGAGAGGCACCACAGCACATATTCAGGCATCATATCACACACCACAGGAGAAGGCCTCTTTCAGTGATTTAGGCCTTTGGACCCAGACAGAGGAGAGAGGCACCACAGCACATATTCTGGCATCATATCAGCCACCACAGGAGAAGCCACCATTGAGTTACTTTGACCCCTGCACCCAGGAAGAGGAGAGAGGCCCCACAGCACATATTCTGGCATCATATCAGCCACCACAGGAGAAGCCACCATTTAGTTACTTTGACCCCTGCACCCAGGAAGAGGAGAGAGGCACCACAGCACATATTCTGGCATCATATCAGCCACCACAGGAGAAGCCACCATTTAGTTACTTTGACCCCTTCACCCAAACAGAGGAGAGAGGTTCCACATCAGAGAATCAGGCATCATATCAACCACCACAGGAGTAGGCCACAATTTAGTTTATTTGACCCCTGCACCCAGGAAGAGGAGAGAGGCCCCACAGCACATATTCTGGCATCATATCACACACCACAGGAGAAGGCCTCTTTCAGTGATTTAGGCCTTCGGACCCAGAGAGAGGAGAGAGGTCAGAGATTAGCTTCATATCCCCCAGCACAGCAGAAGACCGCTTTATTTGACTTAGGCCTCAGCACCCAGACAGAAGACAGAGGTAGCATGGCAGAGGTTATGGCTTCATGTCACCCGTTAGTTTAACCAGCCACTTTCATCTGGTTAGGCCCCGGCGCCCAGACAGAGAAGAGTTTCATTCAACTGTGGGTTTCATAAAATTTGTATCAAATAAAGAAGTGGCCCGTAGCACAACAAGACATGTTTTAGGCAGTTAATAAGGACTACTCTGCACAAGGGAGGGACAGGTCCTGTGGGATCCATGCCTGGTTCATCTTTATGAAGGTCAGCTTGTCCACGTTGGCTGTGGACAGGCAGCTGCGCTTGTCAGTAATGACGCCCCCTGCCGTGCTGAATACGCGTTCAGATAAAACGCTGGCCGCCGGGCAGGAAAGCACCTCCAAGGCATAACATGCTAACTCTGGCCACGTGGACAATTTCGAAACCCAGTAGTTGAATGGGGCCGAACCATCCGTCAGGATGTGGAGGGGTGTGCAGACATACTGTTCAACCATGTTAGTGAAATGCTGCCTCCTGCTAACACGTTCCGTATCAGGTGTCGGTGCAGATAGCTGTGGCGTGGAGACAAAACTTTTCCACATTTCTGCCATGCTAACCCTGCCCTCAGATGAGCTGGCCGTGACACAGCTGCGTTGGCGACCTCTTGCCACTCCTCTGCCTTCACCTTCCACCTGTTCCCCTGTGACATGTGGGAATGCTCTCAAGAGCGCCTCTATCAGCGTGCGCTTGTACTCGCGCATCTTACGGTCGCGCTCCAGTTCAGGAATTAAAGTGGGCACATTGTCTTTATACCGGGGATCCAGCAGGGTGGCCACCCAGTAGTCTGCACACGTTAAAACGTGGGCAACTCTGCTGTCGTTGCGCAGGCATTGGAGCATATATTCGCTCATGTGGGCCAGGCTACCCATGGGTAAGGACAAGCTGTCCTCTGTGGGAGGCGTATCGTCATCGTCCACCGTATCCCCCCAGCCACGCACCAGTGATGGGCCTGGGCTGCCACCCCGCTGTGAACTTGCGTCATCCTCGTCCCCCTCCACCTCCTCCTCCTCATCCTCCTCGTCCTCCAGTACAGTGCCTTGGCTGGCGACTTGTGAACCTGTCCTCTGCTGCTTAAACAAACCTCCCTCTAAACCACTTCGAACAGACTGGCCCGAAAGTGTTAGAAACGAGCCCTCATCCTCCTCCTCCACCTGGGCCACCTCCTCTAACATCATTGCCCTAAGTGTTTTCTCAAGGAGACATAGAAGTGGTATTGTAACGCTGATAACAGTGTCATCGCCACTGGCCATGTTGGTGGAGTACTCGAAACAGCGCAGCAGGGCACACAAGTCTCGCATGGAGACCCAATCATTGGTGGTGAAGTGGTGCTGTTCGGCAGTACGACTGACGCGAGCGTGCTGCAGCTGAAACTCCACTATGGCCTGCTGCTGCTCGCACAGTCTCTCCAGCATGTGCAAGGTGGAGTTCCACCGGGTGGGCACGTCGCATATGAGGCGGTGAGCGGGAAGGCCGAAGTTCCGCTGTAGCGCAGACAGGCGAGCAGCGGCAGGATGTGAACGGCGGAAGCGCGCACAGACGGCCCGCACTTTATGCAGCAGCTCTGACATGTTGGGGTAGTGGTGAATGAACCTCTGCACCACCAAGTTCAGCACATGCGCCAGGCAAGGGATGTGCGTCAAACCGGCTAGTCCCAGAGCTGCCACGAGATTTCGCCCATTATCGCATACCACCAGGCCTGGCTTGAGGCCCACCGGCAGAAACCACTCGTCGGTCTGTTGTTCAATACCCCGCCACAACTCCTTTGCGCTGTGGGGCCTGTCCCCCAAACATATGAGTTTCAGAATGGCCTGCTGACGTTTACCCCGGGCTGTGCTGAAGTTGGTGGTGAAGGTGTGTGGCTGACCGGATGAGCTGGTGGAAGCAGTGGAGGAGGAAGCCGAGTAGGAGGAGGAGGCTACAGGAGGCAGAGAATGATGCCCTGCGATCCAAGGGGGCGGAAGGACGTGCGCCAAGGAACTGTCCGCCGGGGGCCCAGCCGCCACTACATTCATCCAGTGTGCAGTTAGTGAGATATAGCGTCCCTGGCCGTGCTTACTGGTCCACGTATCTGTGGTTAGGTGGACCTTGCCACAAATGGCGTTGCGCAGTGCACACTTGATTTTATCGGACACTTGCATGTGCAGGGAAGGCACGGCTGTCTTGGAGAAGTAGTGGCGGCTGGGAACCACATACTGCGGGACAGCCATGGCCATCAGCTGTTTGAAGCTGTCTGTGTCCACCAGACGGAATGACAGCATTTCAAAGGCCAGCAGTTTAGAAATGCTGGCGTTCAGGCCAAGGGCTCGAGGGTGACTCGGGGGGAATTTGCGCTTCCTCTCTAAGGTTTGAGATATTGAGAGCTGAACGCTGCTGTGTGATATAGTGGAGACGCTAGTTGACGGTGGCGGTGGTGGTGGTGTCGGTGGCACATCCTCTGTTTGCTGCTCGGCAGGTGGCAACATTCCTCTCGAGGCGGAAGCCGAGGCAGCAGCGGTAGAGGGAGCAGGGGGAGCCTCAGCGAGTGCCTGGTTTTTAAGGTGTGTACCCCACTGCAGTTCATGCTTTGCATGTAGATGCCTGGTCATGCAGGTTGTGCTGAGGTTCAGAACGTTAATGCCTCGCCTCAGGCTCTGATGGCAGAGCGTGCAAGTCACTCGGGTCTTGTCGGTAGGACATTGTTTAAAGAAGTGCCATGCCAGGGAACTCTTTGAAGCTGCCTTTGTGGGGCTGGGTCCCTGTTGGCGATGTCCAGTAGCAGGCGAACTCTGGGGGCGGCGGCTCGTCTGCTTTGGCCCCCTGCTCCCTCTTTGGCTTCGCTGTTGTCTCGGTCTCACCACTACCTCTTCCTCTGAACTGTGAAAGTCATCGCCACGACCTTCAGTCCATGTGGGGTCTAAGACCTCATCGTCCTCTGCATCGTCTTCCACCCAGTCTCCCTCCCTGACCTCCTCCTGTTCAGTCTGCACACTGCAAAAAGACGCGGCAGTGGGCACCTGTGTTTCGTCATCATCAGAGAGTCGGTGACTCTGCTGTGGTGGTATTCCCATGTCCTCTTCATCTGGAGACATAAGTGGTTGTGCGTCAGTGCATGGTATGTCTTCCTCCACTGGGGAAGGGCTAGGTGGACGCCCCTGGGAAACCCTGGAAGCAGAGTCTTCAAACAGAAGAAGAGACTGCTGCATAACTTGTGGCTCAGACCGTTTCCCTGATATGCTTGGGGGTGATGTGACAGACTGATGGGCTTGGTTTTCAGGTGCCACCTGTGCGCTTTCCGCAGAAGACTGGGTGGAAGACCATGTGGTGAACGTGCTGGAAGCACTGTCGGCCACCCAATCGATTAATGCCTGTACCTGCTCAGGCCTTACCATCCTAAGAGCGGCATTGGGCCCCACGAGATATTGCGGTACATTCTGCCGGCTAGTTGAGGGAGTTCGTTCCCTACTGTGTGCGCCTGGGGCCGAACGGCCACGTCCTCTACCAGCAACAGAGGCTCCACGGACACCACCACGACCGCGTCCTCGTCCCTTAATAGTATTTTTCTTCATTGTTGCGATTCAACTCGCACCACAATGAAATATATTATTTTTTATAAGCAAAATCCCCTCACTGGAATACTTTCAGTCTTTTGACTGTATGGATTACAGATGGAATGACTGTTATATGTGAGTACCGCTTTCTTTGACAGATTCTAGTATGGGTACATATATGTTTTCCCAACCCCAGCACATTAGTTTGCTAATTCCAGATGTATGAAACGCAGGCCTAACTGTATCTAGTATATTGAACGCCAGATAAACTAACTTGGCCTTTTTTAAATAAAAAAAAAATTCCCTCACTGGAATACTTTCAGTCTTTTGACTGTATGGATTACAGATGGAATGACTGTTATATGTGAGTACCGCTTTCTTTGACAGATTCTAGTATGGGTACATATATGTTTTCCCAACCCCAGCACATTAGTTTGCTAATTCCAGATGTATGAAACGCAGGCCTAACTGTATCTAGTATATTGAACGCCAGATAAACTAACTTGGCCTTTTTTAAATAAAAAAAATTCCCTCACTGGAATACTTTCAGTCTTTTGACTGTATGGATTACAGATGGAATGACTGTTATATGTGAGTACCGCTTTCTTTGACAGATTCTAGTATGGGTACATATATGTTTTCCCAACCCCAGCACATTAGTTTGCTAATTCCAGATGTATGAAACGCAGGCCTAACTGTATCTAGTATATTGAACGCCAGATAAACTAACTTGGCCTTTTTTAAATAAAAAAAAAATTCCCTCACTGGAATACTTTCAGTCTTTTGACTGTATGGATTACAGATGGAATGACTGTTATATGTGAGTACCGCTTTCTTTGACAGATTCTAGTATGGGTACATATATGTTTTCCCAACCCCAGCACATTAGTTTGCTAATTCCAGATGTATGAAACGCAGGCCTAACTGTATCTAGTATATTGAACGCCAGATAAACTAACTTGGCCTTTTTTAAATAAAAAAAATTCCCTCACTGGAATACTTTATGGCTTTTGACTGTATGGATTACAGATGGAATGACTGTTATATGTGAGTACCGCTTTCTTTGACAGATTCTAGTATGGGTACATATATGTTTTCCCAACCCCAGCACATTAGTTTGCTAATTCCAGATGTATGAAACGCAGGCCTAACTGTATCTAGTATATTGAACGCCAGATAAACTAACTTGGCCTTTTTTAAATAAAAAAAAAATTCCCTCACTGGAATACTTTCAGTCTTTTGACTGTATGGATTACAGATGGAATGACTGTTATATGTGAGTACCGCTTTCTTTGACAGATTCTAGTATGGGTACATATATGTTTTCCCAACCCCAGCACATTAGTTTGCTAATTCCAGATGTATGAAACGCAGGCCTAACTGTATCTAGTATATTGAACGCCAGATAAACTAACTTGGCCTTTTTTAAATAAAAAAAAAATTCCCTCACTGGAATACTTTCAGTCTTTTGACTGTATGGATTACAGATGGAATGACTGTTATATGTGAGTACCGCTTTCTTTGACAGATTCTAGTATGGGTACATATATGTTTTCCCAACCCCAGCACATTAGTTTGCTAATTCCAGATGTATGAAACGCAGGCCTAACTGTATCTAGTATATTGAACGCCAGATAAACTAACTTGGCCTTTTTTAAATAAAAAAAATTCCCTTACTGGAATACTTTCAGTCTTTTGACTGTATGGATTACAGATGGAATGACTGTTATATGTGAGTACCGCTTTCTTTGACAGATTCTAGTATGGGTACATATATGTTTTCCCAACCCCAGCACATTAGTTTGCTAATTCCAGATGTATGAAACGCAGGCCTAACTGTATCTAGTATATTGAACGCCAGATAAACTAACTTGGCCTTTTTTAAATAAAAAATAAATTCCCTCACTGGAATACTTTATGGCTTTTCACTGTATGGATTACAGGTGGACTGGTATTAGTAGGGGTGACACAAGCACACCCAAGTCCCTGATGTAGGATTTCTATGGCACAGACCACTATTACAAGTGATTAATGGACGTTGGGAGAGATTGTGCTGCAGCACTAGTCCCAAGATGGCCGCCGCCTATCAGCCCAGTAACATGTGCCACAAAATGGTCTGCACAACCTTTAAAAAAAATAGCCTTGGACTGTGCTGCTAAATCGCTATTGGTCGGAATCCCAGGTGTAGATGTCTGACTTGTTTGGAGCTTTGGAATGCACACTGTGGCAGCTTCTGCTGCAGCACTACAAGTCGCAAAATGGCGGCCGGCGGTCAGCCCAGGTACATGTGGATGGAAAAATCACTCTGGCCACTCTAAAAATAGCCAATCCCTATCAAAAAAGCAGCTCAGCTGCAGTTGTTCAGATGAATCACAGGTGGAGGAGAGAAATTTGCTTCCAGTTATTCAATTATCCCTGCCTATTCTCGCCCTAGCATCAGCTGCGTCTATCCCTGTTCTATTCACATCGGGAGTGAGCACGTCCCGACGTGCGCACAAGCTTATAAAGAGGCTGAGTCACATGCTGCACTTGGCCAATCACAGCCTTGCCAATAGTAGGCATGGCTGCGATGGCATCTTAGGACAAGTAGTATGATGCATGTTGATTGGCTGCTTTGCAGCCTTTCAAAATGCGCCAAAATACATGCCGAACGACGAACCCGAACCCGAACTTTTACGAAAAAGTTCGGGTTCGGGTCCGTGTCACGAACACCCCAAAATTCGGTACGGACCCGAACTATGCTCGAACTGTTCGCTCAACACTATTAATGATGTTACCTTCAAGGAATCCATAAGGCGTGAATGGTTTTATAGCAGTGTATGAAGTTGCATCTCAGAGAGTCAAATGTTACCGGATACAGTACCCATCTTGAAAAACTATATACAAGGCACAAAAGAACAAAATTGAGCATGTTAATACTCAGTTAGAAACAGCAAAGTAGGATCCTCCTGCAAGGGAGGATATACAGTATATAATGAGCGAGGGAATAGGAAGGGGGATAGAGTAGCGTAAGGGAAGGTGACAGAGGGATAGTTAGGATGTGTAGTTAGGGAAAGGGTGAAAATAGAAGTGAATATAAGAGTAAGGGAGGGGAGAACTGTGAGGTACACAAAGCCAGTGTGAGCTCTCACAGCACTGCCATATTATCAAAACTATGGATTCCTACGTAAATGACAACTGGGACGACCCATTTTGGACATGTTGAATCATGCAATGGGATGTAATACATAAGGAGACAATAAGCAATCTAGTGGGACATTAGCATATAATGACATGTAAAGTCCCTGAAGGGAACAAGGAGAAACTGCACCCCACCATTGCCTCTTTACTTATAACATAGTGGGCTTTAGAGTGTACATGTATTCCGAAATCTAAGAATATTGGACTCTCCTGGCCCTGAATATTAAGTAAACAGGGGGAGAAGATAAACCAATCTCTCATTTTAGCACAAGCAAGGTGGTATAATTCAATAAGAGAAAGGTAAGGGTTAAAGAGGCAATGGTGTTGTTAAAGGTCATGGTGTTACTGTAGCGGAGAGCTGATATTCCACAGCGAATCTCCACTTAAGATCCCAGTGAGGCTCAGGAACAAGTCTTATAAATCCATAGAGTAGTAATTCCAGCAGGCAAAGTAATCCAATAATATCTCAACAGCAATCCCAATGACTGGACGACACACAGCATCAGGAGCAGAACTAACTTTATTTTGACACAGCACACCTAATTTAAACTCCCCAACATCTCCATTTACATACAATAGGGCACATAGAAGATTATGGTACAAGGAAGGGTAGGGCCAGACAATAGCAAGGGCTGATGGGAGATGGCGGAGGGACAGAAAAGCAATGCATTTAACATAGTAAACATTGCAGTTTACAATACATAGCAATACAATTAACCAAATGATATTTTACAGGAATTAAACAGGACAGGCTAAATACAATCCGCTACACTGCTCCCCCTTGCCCACAAGCCGGCATACACAGTCTGATCCAGCACGGATCGGCTTGGGGATGTCCGGGGTGCTCACGGATAGAGTTGAGCGAACACCTGGATGTTCGGGTTCGAGAAGTTTGGCCGAACTTCCCGGAAATGTTCGGGTTCGGGATCCGAACCCGACCCGAACTTCGTCCCGAACCCGAACCCCATTGAAGTCAATGGGGACCCGAACTTTTCGGCACTAAAAAGGCTGTAAAACAGCCCAGGAAAGAGCTAGAGGGCTGCAAAAGGCAGCAACATGTAGGTAAATCCCCTGCAAACAAATGTGGATAGGGAAATGAATTAAAATAAAAATAAAATATATAAAAATAAACCAATATCAATTGGAGAGAGGTCCCATAGCAGAGAATCTGGCTTCACGTCAGCAGAGAATCAGTCTTCATACCATAGCAGAGAATCTGGCTTCACGTCACCCACCACTGTAACAGTCCATTGTCATATATTTAGGCCCCGGCACCCAGGCAGAGGAGAGAGGTCCCGTAACAGAGAATCTAAGTTCATGTCAGCAGAGAATCAGTCTGCATGTCATAGCAGAGAATCAGGCTTTACGTCACCCAACACTGGAACAGTCCATTGTCAGATATTTAGGCCCAGGCACCCAGGCAGAAGAGAGAGGTCCCGTAACAGAGAATCTGGCTTCATGTCAGCAGAGAATCAGTCTGCATGTCATAGCAGAGAATCAGGCTTCACGTCACCCACCACTGGAACAGGCCACTAACACATATTTAGGCCCAGGCACCCAGGCAGAGGAGAGAGGTCCCATAACAGAGATTCAGGCTTCATGTCAGCAGAGAATCAGTCTTCATGTCATAGCAGAGAATCAGGCTTCACGTCACCCACCACTGGAACAGGGCACTGTCACATATTTAGGCCCAGGCACCCAGGCAGAGGAGAGAGGTCCCATAACAGAGATTCAGGCTTCATGTCAGCAGAGAATCAGTCTTCATGTCATAGCAGAGAATCAGGCTTCACGTCACCCACCACTGGAACAGGCCACTTTCACACATTTAGGCCCCGGCACCCAGACAGAGGAGAGGTTCATTCAACTTTGGGTTGCCCCGCAATATAATGGTAAAATGAAAATAAAAATAGGATTGAATGAGGAAGTGCCCTGGAGTACAATAATATATTGTTAAGGGGAGGTAGTTAATGTCTAATCTGCACAAGGGATGGACAGGTCCTGTGGGATCCATGCCTGGTTCATTTTTATGAACGTCAGCTTGTCCACATTGGCTGTAGACAGGCGGCTGCGTTTGTCTGTAATGACGCCCCCTGCCGTGCTGAATACACGTTCAGACAAAACGCTGGCCGCCGGGCAGGCCAGCACCTCCAAGGCATAAAAGGCTAGCTCTTGCCACGTGGACAATTTGGAGACCCAGAAGTTGAATGGGGCCGAACCATCAGTCAGTACGTGGAGGGGTGTGCACAGGTACTGTTCCACCATGTTAGTGAAATGTTGCCTCCTGCTAACACGTTCCGTATCAGGTGGTGGTGCAGTTAGCTGTGGCGTGGTGACAAAACTTTTCCACATCTCTGCCATGCTAACCCTGCCCTCAGAGGAGCTGGCCGTGACACAGCTGCGTTAGCGACCTATTGCTTCTCCTCTGCCTTCGCCTTGGGCTTCCACTGGTTCCCCTGTGACATTTGGGAATGCTCTCAGTAGCGCGTCTACCAACGTGCACTTGTACTCGCGCATCTTCCTATCACGCTCCAGTGTAGGAAGTAAGGTGGGCACATTGTCTTTGTACCGGGGATCCAGCAGGGTGGCAACCCAGTAGTCCGCACACGTTAAAATGTGGGCAACTTTGCTGTCGTTGCGCAGGCACTGCAGCATGTAGTCGCTCATGTGTGCCAGGCTGCCCAGAGGTAAGGACAAGCTGTCCTCTGTGGGAGGCGTATCGTCATCGTCCTGTGTTTCCCCCCAGCCACGCACCATTGATGGGCCCGAGCTGCTTTGGGTGCCACCCCGCTGTGAACATGCTTCATCTTCATCCTCCTCCACCTTCTCCTCATCCTCGTCCTCCTCGTCCTCCAGTAGTCGGCCCTGTCTGGCCACATTTGTACCTGGCCTCTGCTGTTGCAAAAAACCTCCCTCTGAGTCACTTCGAAGAGACTGGCCTGAAAGTGCTAAAAATGACCCCTCTTCCTCCTCTTCCTCCTGCGCCACCTCCTCTTCCATCATTGCCCTAAGTGTTTTCTCAAGGAGACATAGAAGTGTATTGTAACGCTCATAACGGCGTCATCGCCACTGGCCATGTTGGTGGAGTACTCTGAACAGCGCAACAGGGCACACAGGTCTCGCATGGAGGCCCAGTCATTGGTGGTGAAGTGGTGCTGTTCCGCAGTGCGACTGACCCGTGCGTGCTGCAGCTGAAACTACACTATGGCCTGCTGCTGCTCGCACAGTCTGTCCAGCATGTGCAAGGTGGAGTTCCACCTGGTAGGCACATCGCATATGAGGCGGTGAGCGGGAAGGCCGAAGTTACGCTGTAGCGCAGACAGGCGTGCAGCAGCAGGGTGTGAACGCCGGAAGCGCGACCAGACAGCCCGCACTTTATGCAGCAGCTCTGACATGTCGGGGTAGTTGCGAATGAACTTCTGCACCACCAAATTCAGCACATGCACCAGGCAAGGGATGTGCGTCAAACCGGCTAGTCCCAGAGCTGCAACGAGATTTCGCCCATTATCGCACACCACCAGGCCGGGCTTGAGGCTCACCGGCAGCAACCACTCGTCGGTCTGTTGTTCTATACCCCGCCACAACTCCTGTGCGGTGTGGGGCCTGTCCCCCAAACATATGAGTTTCAGAACGGCCTGCTGACGTTTACCCCGGGCTGTGCTGAAGTTGGTGGTGAAGGTGTGTGGCTGACTGGATGAGCAGGTGGAAGAAGAGAAGGAGGAAGCTGAGTAGGAGGAGGAGGAGACAGGAGGCAAAGAATGTTGCCCTGCGATCCTTGGCGGCGGAAGGACGTGCGCCAAACAGCTCTCCGCCTGGGGCCCAGCCGCCACTACATTTACCCAGTGTGCAGTTAGGGAGATATAGCGTCCCTGGCCGTGCTTACTGGTCCACGTATCTGTGGTTAGGTGGACCTTGCCACAGATGGCGTTGCGCAGTGCACACTTGATTTTATCGGACACTTGGTTGTGCAGGGAAGGCACGGCTCTCTTGGAGAAGTAGTGCCGGCTGGGAACAACATACTGTGGGACAGCAAGCGACATGAGCTGTTTGAAGCTGTCTGTGTCCACCAGCCTAAATGACAGCATTTCATAGGCCAGTAGTTTAGAAATGCTGGCATTCAGGGCCAGGGATCGAGGGTGGCTAGGTGGGAATTTACGCTTTCTCTCAAATGTTTGTGAGATGGAGAGCTGAACGCTGCCGTGTGACATGGTTGAGATGCTTGGTGACGCAGGTGGTGGTGTTGATGGTACATCCCATGTTTGCTGGGCGGCAGGTGCCAACGTTCCTCCAGAGGCCGAGGCGGCGGCAGCAGCAGAAGAGGCCGAGGCGGCAGCAGCAGAAGAGGTAGCAGGGGGAGCCTGAGTGACTCCTTTGTTTTTAAGGTGTTTACTCCACTGCAGTTCATGCTTTGCATGCTGGTGCCTGGTCATGCAGGTTGTGCTAAGGTTCAGAACGTTAATGCATCGCTTCAGGCTCTGATGGCACAGCGTGCAAACCACTCGGGTCTTGTCGTCAGCACATTGTTTAAAGAAGTGCCATGCCAGGGAACTCCTTGAAGCTGCCTTTGGGGTGCTCGGTCCCAGATGGCGGCGGTCAGTAGCAGGTGGAGTCTCTTGGCGGCGGGTGTTCTGATTTTGCCCACTGCTCCATCTTTGTCTTTTGCTACGCTGTTGGCTCGGTCTCACCACTGCCTCTTCCTCCGAACTTTGAAAGTCAATGGCACGACCTTCATTCCATGTGGGGTCTAGGACTAGTGTTGAGCGCGAATATTCGAATATCGAATTTTTTTCGCGAATATCGGCACTTTGCTAATTCGCGAATATTTCGAATATAGTGATATAAATCCGATATTTCGAATATTCTTTTTTTTTTTTTTTTTTTTTATTGTTATATTTTTTTCTTTCCCACTTCCCTAAAGTTGTTCTTACCTGTCCTTTGGATTCCTGGCTTCCTGGCTGCTCCAGTCAGTGCCCATTGCCGCTTCTGCCGACTTCTGTGCTCATGGAGCGTCCCCATCACCATGGGAACGTCTCCATATACTAGAATGTACTGTCGGATTTGAGAATTAAGTGAAAAATCGCAATTAGATTATTTCAAGTTATAAAATTCGAATTTTGATTTTAACTTAGCACTGCTATATTTAATTCTAGCCTAATATGGAATATAGAAGTGCTAAGTTAAAATCGAAATTTGATTATTATAACTTGAATTAATCGAATTGCGATTTCAACTTGGACCTGGTTTACTATGGTTGGCTTGGTAGAATTAGCGAATATGACGAATGTATTCGTCATATTCCACAAAACGAATATAACGAATGTATTCGTCATATTCCACAAAACGAAGATAACGAAGTATTCTGCATCTTCGTTTTAGCTACCTATTCATCAACTTCGCTAATTCTAGCAATCATATAGGAAAGTTTACTATAAAGACAGCTAAGTTTAATTCGCTATGCGATTATATTACTTTGCTTTTTTTTTATAAATAGAATAATTATAATAATTATCAGGTATTATAATTTTTCTATTTTTTTTTTTTTTTAAAAGCAGTCATATAATCGCATAGCGAATTAAACTTAGCTGTCTCTATAGTAAACTTTCCTATATGATTGCTAGAATTAGCGAAGTTGACGAATAGGTAGCTAAAACGAAGATGCAGAATACCTCGTTATCTTTGTTTTGTGGAATATGACGAATACATTCGTTATATTCGTTTTGTGGAATATGACGAATACATTCGTCATATTCGCTAATTCTACCAAGCCAACCATAGTAAATCAGGTCCAAGTTGAAATCGCAATTCGATTAATTCAAGTTATAATAATCGAATTTCGATTTTAACTTAGCACTGCTATATTCCATATTAGGCTAGAAATAAATATAGCAGTGCTAAGTTAAAATCGAAATTCGAATTTTATAACTTGAAATAATCGAATTGCGATTTTTCACGTAATTCTCAAATCCGACAGTACATTCTAGTATATGGAGACGTTCCCATGGTGATGGGGACGCTCCATGAGCGCGGAAGTCGGCAGAAGCGGCAACGGGCACTGACTGGAGCAGCCAGGAAGCCAGGAATCCAAAGGACAGGTAAGAACAACTTTAGGGAAGTGGGAAAGTAAAAAATATAACAATAAAAAAAATAATAATAATAATTCAAGTTATAATAATCGAATTTCGATTTTAACTTAGCACTGCTATATTCCGTATTAAGCTAGAATTAACAAATATGGAATATAGCAGTGCTAAGTTAAAATCGAAATTCGATTATTATAACTTGAATTAATCGCATTGCTATTTCAATAGGAGAGTAGCCTTTAAGTTAAAATCGCAATACGCGATTATTTAAATCGCATATTAATCGCGATAACAAGAATAATGACGAATATTCGATTTCGACGAATATTAAACGAATATTCGCGAATTTCATCGAAATCGAATATGGCACCTGCCGCTCATCACTATCTAGGACCTCATCGTCCCCTGCATCGTCTTCCACCCAGTCTTGATCCCTGACCTCCTGTTCAGTCTGCACACTGCAGAAAGACGCAGCAGTTGGCACCTGTGTTTCGTCATCATCAGAGACGTGCTGAGGTGGTATTCCCATGTCCTCATCATCAGGAAACATAAGTGGTTGTGCGTTAGTGCATTCTATCTCTTCCACCCCTGGGGAAGGGCTAGGTGGATGCCCTTGGGAAACCCTGGCAGCAGAGTCTTCAAACAGCATAAGAGACTGCTGCATAACTTGAGGCTCAGACAGTTTCCCTGATATGCATGGGGGTGATGTGACAGACTGATGGGCTTGGTTTTCATGCGCCATCTGTGCGCTTTCTGCAGAAGACTTTGTGGGAGATAATGTGAACGTGCTGGATGCACTGTCGGCCACACAATTGACTAATGCCTGTACCTGCTCAGGCCTTACCATCCTTAGAACGGCATTGGGCCCCTGTCACGGAACCATGAACCAGACGTACAACAAGAGAAAAGTGAAAATAAGAAGGCTTTATTGAAAATAAAGCTGTAAAGCAAAAGTCCAAACGGATGGTGAAACCGAGCAGAGTCTTTGCGAAGCCAGAGGTCAGGAACCAGAAGGGTAGTCAGACGAAGCCAGGATCAGGAACCAGCAGGGTAGTCAGACGAAGCCAGGATCAGGAACCAGCAGGGTAGTCAGACGAAGCCAGGATCAGGAACCAGCAGGGTAGTCAGACGAAGCCAGGATCAGAAGCAGTCTTAGAAGCATGTGAACACAAGAGGACCAAGCAAGGAACTGAAGCCACAGACCTCCTATATATATGAGCTAGGCATCCAGCTCCTCCCAGGGGAAGGAGGAGCCGCAGGGTGGAAGGCTACAAGAAACCCAGAAACCAAGATGGCCGCCAGCACATGTCAAACGAAGGAGAGCAGCAAGCAGGTAAGACCATGACAGTACCTCCCCCTCAAGGGCCCCTCCTCCGCGGAGCACAAAACGGTTTCTGAGGGAAGCGTGCGTGGAAGGCTCGGAGCAAGGCAGGAGCATGGACATCTGCGGAGGGAACCCAGGAACGCTCCTCTGGACCATAACCACGCCAATGGACCAAAAACTGCAACCGACCGCGGACCAGGCGTGAGTCCAGGATATTGCTCACCTCATATTCCTCACGATTGCCCACTTGGACCGGACGAGGCCGAGGAACCGAGGAAGTGAAACGATTACACACCAGTGGCTTCAACAGGGAGACATGAAACACGTTGGAGATCCGCATGCCAGGAGGAAGCGCAAGGGCATAGGCTACCGGGTTTACCCTGCGAAGCACTCGGAAGGGACCAACAAAGCGAGGCACCAGCTTGGGAGTGGGCACTCGAAGGTTGAGGTTGCGGGTGGACAACCATACACGGTCTCCGACCTGGTAGGAAGGAGCAGGCGCTCGTCTGCGATCAGCCTGGAGTCTCTGGCGCTGCGCAGAGACCTCAAGGGACTTCTGGATCTGTACCCAAGAAGCACGTAGGACGGAAAGGTGATCCTCCACAGCCGGAATATCCTGGGGAGAGAATACCTCCGGTAACACGGCAGGTTGGAACCCATAATTGGCCATGAAGGGAGACGTCCCAGAGGAAGAGTTCACCGCCGTGTTCCTGGCAAACTCAGCCCAAGGCAGGAGGTCAACCCAATTGTCTTGGTGATCGGAGACATAGCAACGAAGGAATTGCTCAAAGGCCTGATTGGATCGTTCTGCGGCCCCATTGGACTGAGGGTGGTAGGCCGAGGAGAAGGAGAGATGAATCCCCAACTGGGAGCAAAAGGCGCGCCAGAACCTGGACACAAACTGACTCCCCCGATCCGACACAATCTCCTTAGGCAAACCGTGCAACCGGAAGACCTCCCTGGCAAAAATCGTGGCCAACTCTTGTGCAGAGGGTAACTTCTTGAGAGGAACACAGTGGCACATTTTGGAAAACCGATCCACAATCATGAGAATGACCGTATGGCCTCGGGATGCAGGGAGGTCCACAATGAAATCCATCCCCAGGTGTGACCATGGGCGCTCCCCGGTGGCTATGGGTTGCAGAAGGCCCAACGGAAGGTGCCGAGGGGACTTACTCTGGGCACAAACGGAGCATGCCGGCGATGTCGGAACGTAGGGAAGGCCACCAGAACAGACGTGAAACAGCCCAGGACAGCTGATTCTTTCCAGGATGCCCCGCGGTCTTGGAGTTATGGTAGGTTCGCAACAACCGAGTGCGCAACTCCTCAGGCACAAAACATCTGCCGTTGGGTCTCCCAGAGGGAGCACCAGATTGAGCCGCCAAAATCTGCTCACCCAGGGGAGAGGTCAGGCTGGTGCGAATGGCGGCCAGGATCTGATTCGGAGGTATGACCGAAGTCGGAATCGACTCCTCCCTGGACAGCTCGGAGTACTGCCGTGATAAGGCATCCGCCCTGATGTTCTTGGAACCGGGTAGGTAGGAGACCACGTAATTAAAACGTGACAAGAACAGAGCCCATCTGGCCTGACGTGGTGTCAATCTCTTGGCCTCAGAAAGGTAGGTCAGATTCTTGTGGTCCGTCAGGATGAGAACCGGAACCACCGAACCCTCGAGCAAGTGCCTCCATTCTTTAAGGGCCTGCACGATAGCCAATAACTCCCTGTCACCAATCTGATAGTTGCACTCCGCGGAAGACAGTTTCCGGGAGTAAAACCCACAAGGAAGCAGAGGACCCTCTGGTGTTCTACGCTGAGACAGAAGGGCGCCTACTCCCGTCTCAGACGCGTCCACCTCAAGGACAAAGGGCAACCCAGGGTTGGGATGCGACAGAATCGGAGCCGACACAAAGGCGGACTTTAGGGCCTCAAAAGCTCGGATGGCCTCGAGCGGCCAGACCTGGGAATTACTGCCCTTCCTGGTCAGATCCGTGAGAGGCTTGGCCAGCATGGAAAAGTCCCTGATGAACTTCCGATAATAATTGGCGAAGCCCAAAAAGCGCTGCAGGGAACGAAGACCACTGGGCTGGGGCCACTGTAAGACAGCCGAAACCTCTCAGGATCCATGGAGAACCCCTCAGCGGAAATGATGTAACCTAAGAAGGTTACCTGGGATCGGTGAAATTCGCATTTCTCAAGCTTACCGAACAGCTTGTTCTCTCGTAACCGTTGCAACACTCGTCTGACATCCAGAATGTGGGCCTCCATGGATTCAGAATATACCAAGATGTCATCCAAATAGACTACCACACACTGCTGCAACAGGTCACGGAAAACATCGTTGATGAATTCCTGAAAGACTGCGGGCGCATTGCACAACCCAAAGGGCATAACCAAGGATTCGTAATGACCGGTCCTGGTGTTAAACGCGGTCTTCCACTCATCGCCCGCCTTGATCCTTACCAGGTTATATGCCGCCCTCAGGTCGAGTTTGGTAAAGACCGTGGCCCCTTTAAGGTGATCGAACAGCTCGGAAATCAAGGGTATCGGGTAAGCGTTCTTGATCGTGATGCGATTGAGACCCCTGTAATCGATGCAAGGCCTCAACTCACCGCCCTTCTTTTTCACAAAGAAAAATCCAGCCCCTGCCGGGGACGAAGATTTGCGAATGTGTCCGCGTGAAAGCGCCTCCCTCACGTACTCCTCCATGGCCTCATTCTCCGCTACCGACAGTGGATAGACTTTGCCACGAGGAGGAACGGCACCAGATTGTAACTCTATGGCACAATCGTATGGGCGGTGCGGAGGTAGGGCAACCGCGCGCACCTTATCGAATACATCCCGGTACTCCTCGTATTCAGGAGGCAACAGAGAGTCCGAGGAAGTACACAGCAACTTGACAGACCCATGGATGCAACTAGCCCCACACTGCGGTGACCACGAGAGGATCTCGACCGATCTCCAATCGAAAGTCGGATTATGCTTCTGGAGCCAGGGGTACCCCAAGACCACCGAGTAGTGTGGAGACGAAATAACCTGGAGGCAGACCGACTCTCTGTGAACGGCACCAATGGCTATCCCCACTGGAAGGGTCTCATGAGTCACGTGTGGCGGCAGAAGGGGTCTGCCGTCTATCGCCTCAAGAGCCAGTGGGGAACCTCGAGCCTGCAGAGGAATGGAATTGGCGGCAGCGAACACACTATCAATGAACAAACCACCAGCACCAGAGTCCACCAACGCCTGGGTCGTCACCGAGCCCCCGACCCAGGAGAGGACAACAGTGATCAGTGGTTTGTCAACACGGGAAACCGGGGACGAGGAGACTCCACCCAAGATCTGCCCCCGACAGGATCTCAGGGTATGAGCGTTTCCCGGACGGTTCGGACATGCCAACCGAAAATGCCCACCGAGACCACAGTACATGCATCGGCCCTCGCGTCTCCGGAGTGCCCTCTCCCCCTCGGACAGGCGAGCAAACCCCAGCTGCATGGGTTCACCCCCAGACAAGTCATCCCCAGGAGGCGTGGGAGGAGAGGGAGGCACGGGTGGGACAGCAAACGTAGGCACCAATCTGTTAGAAGACCTCCGCAGGTTCTCCTTAAAGGAAGGTCTCTCCCTGAGTCTGGTGTCAATCAAAATCAGGAAAGAAATAAGAGACTCGAGCTCAACTGGTAGGTCCTTAGCTGCAACCTCATCCTTCAAGGCATCCGAGAGACCATGAGAGAAAGCAGCGACCAGAGCCTCATTATTCCAGCCCACCTCTGCTGCCAGGGTACGAAACTCAATGGCGTATTCAGCTACGGATCGTGAACCCTGTCTGATGGACATAAGGAGCTTCGCAGCAGAGGCAGCACGAGCCGGCACATCGAATACCTTCCGAAGAGAAGCAACAAAACCGGAAAACTCGGCAACCACCGGATTGTTGTTCTCCCATAAAGGGCTGGCCCAGGCCAAGGCCTTGTCCGAGAGCAGCGAGATCAAGAAGCCCACCTTTGATCTCTCAGTAGGAAAGGCATGTGGCAGCAACTCGAAATAAATGCCCACCTGGTTAAGGAAACCTCGGCACTGAGTTGGCTCTCCCCCAAAGCGCTGTGGAAGAGGGGCAGAACCGGTCATACCCCGAAACACCGCAGGCGCAACAACAGGTGTCGGGGTAGACTCTGGCGCAACAACCGGAGCGGCAGTAGGAGCGAGCCCAGGAGCGACAACCGACCCATCGGCAACGGGAGCGAAATGAGCCGTGCGTTCAAGCAGGGTTTGCAACGCCACAGCGAACCGACCCAACTGGTGATCCTGCTGATCAAGTCTGGCAACCAGCGTGGGTAGCGAGGATGGCCCTGTACCGTCAGAATTCATGGCTTGGTCCTAATGTCACGGAACCATGAACCAGACGTACAACAAGAGAAAAGTGAAAATAAGAAGGCTTTATTGAAAATAAAGCTGTAAAGCAAAAGTCCAAACGGATGGTGAAACCGAGCAGAGTCTTTGCGAAGCCAGAGGTCACGAACCAGAAGGGTAGTCAGACGAAGCCAGGATCAGGAACCAGCAGGGTAGTCAGACGAAGCCAGGATCAGGAACCAGCAGGGTAGTCAGACGAAGCCAGGATCAGGAACCAGCAGGGTAGTCAGACGAAGCCAGGATCAGGAACCAGAAGCAGCAGCAGTCTTAGAAGCATGTGAACACAAAAGGACCAAGCAAGGAACTGAAGCCACAGACCTCCTATATATATGAGCTAGGCATCCAGCTCCTCCCAGGGGAAGGAGGAGCCGCAGGGTGGAAGGCTACAAGAAACCCAGAAACCAAGATGGCCGCCAGCACATGTCAAACGAAGGAGAGCAGCAAGCAGGTAAGACCATGACAGCCCCACCAAATATCCCTGTAAATTCTGGCGGCTACTGGGACCTGAGGTAGTTGGTACACTAGGACGTGTGGCTGTGGCAGAACGGCCACGTCCTCTCCCAGCACCAGAGGGTCAACTAACACAACCACGACCATGTCCGCGTCCCTTACTAGTTGTTTTCCTCATTGTTACCGTTCACCACAATAAGAAAAATATTATTCGGGCCAATGTATTGAATTAAAATTCAGGCCTTTTTTTTACAGACACCTAACACTGTCTGGCTATCTATTTAGGTACCATATTACACTAATACAGGCACACAAGTAATGACAGATTTGGTTGAATATAAATGTGAGGCCTATTTTTTACGCGCTGTGTGACAGATATACCTTTAATCACAGAATTAGACTTGTATCTGCACTGTAGCGTGTGTGTTAAGTTTTTCAGAATGACACTATCAGCACCTTGAATCTAAGATATCCTTTCTGGGATAGATTTAAAGTTGGCCTGATATAGCAGAAACTACTAATTTTGAGAATGGCAAATTTGGGAATAGTTTTTCAACCCAGAACAAAAACTGTGCTTTTACGGTCACTACAAATAATTTGACCAGCTAAAACAGTACAGATTTGGTTGAATATAAATGTGAGGCCTATTTTTTACGCGCTGTGTGACAGATATACCTTTAATCACAGAATTAGACTTGTATCTGCACTGTAGCGTGTGTGTTAAGTTTTTCAGAATGACACTATCAGCACCTTCAATCTAAGATATCCTTTTTGGGATAGATTTAAAGTAGGCCTGATATAGCAGAAACTACTAATTTTGAGAATGGCAAATTTGGGAATAGTTTTTCAACCCAAACAAAAACTGTGCTTTTACGGTCACTAAATATAACTTGACCAGCTAAAACTGTACTGATTTGGAGGAATAGAAATGTCAGGCCTATTTTTTAGGCGCTGGGTGACATGCTCAACTTGCCCCTGATGTAGTATATGGCCAAAAAAAAAACACAGTATTGATGGTTAAATGCACTTGGGTGACACAGGCTCAGCCGGCACCTAATGTAGTATATGGCCAAAAAATAACCACACTATTGATGGTTAAATGCACTTGATGAAAGCTTGACCCTGATGTAGGATATAGCAAAAAATAACCACACTATTGATGGTTAAATGCACTTGGGTCACACAGGCTCAGCCTGCACCTGATGTAGTATATGGCCAAAAAATAACCACACTATTGATGGTTAAATGCACTTGGGTGACACAGGCTCAGCCTGCACCTGATGTAGGATATAGCAAAAAATAACCACACTATTGATGGTTAAATGCACTTGGTGGTAGCTTGTGCTGGCGCACCACAAGCCACAAAATGGCCGCAGATCACCCCAGAAAAAAGTGATATAAAAACGCTCTGGGCAGCCTAAAAAAAGTGAGCAATTCAATATCAGCACTTCAATGATCCACAGCTGGAGATCGATCACTGAATTAAGTCTTTTGGAGGAGTTAATCTGCCTAATCTCGCCCTAACGTCGCAGCAGCAACCTCTCCCTACGCTTGTATCAGCAGAGTGACGTGCAGCGCTACGTGACCCAAGCTTATATAGAGGCTGGGTCACATGCTGCACTGGCCAATCACAGCCATGCCAATAGTAGGCAAGGCTGTGATGGCCTCTTGGGGCAAGTAGTATGACGCTTGTTGATTGGCTGCTTTGCAGCCTTTCAAAAAGCGCCAAGAAAGCGCCGAACCCCGAACCCGGACTTTTACGAAAATGTTTGGGTTCGGGTCCGTGTCACAGACACCCCAAAATTCGGTACGAACCCGGACTATACAGTTCGGGTTCGCTCATCCCTACTCACGGATCATTTCTCCAAATCAGTTTGTCTCGACAACCCGTCAGCGTTTCCATTTTGTTTGCCCGGGCGGTACTGAATATTAAAGTCAAAAGGCTGCAGCGCCAAACTCCAGCGCAGCAGCCTGGCATTGTCCCCAGCCACCCGGTTAAGCCATACTAACGGGTTGTGATCCGTGAGCAGGGAAAAAGCCTGTCCATATAAATACGGCTGTAACTTCTTTAGGGCCCACACCACAGCCAGGCATTCTTTCTCGAGGGCGGCGTAGCTTACTTCTCTGGGTAATAGTTTGCGACTGATGTTAGCCACGGGATTTTCTCCGCCATCGGCCCCAACTTGGCTCAGCACTGCCCCCAATCCAAACATAGAAGCGTCTATGTGAACAAGAAAACATTTAGTTGGATTGGGAGCTGCCAAGACAGGGCCATTAATAAGTGCATTTTTCAGATGTTGGAAGGCCTGCTCACACTCCGGGGTCCAGGTTACTTGGCGGGGAAGATTCTTACGGGTCAGGTCAGTAAGGGGTTTGGCCAGGGCGCTATAATTGGGGACAAACTTTCTGTAATATCCTGCTGTCCCTAGAAATGCCAACACCTGAGTCTTAGTCCTAGGGGTAGGCCATTGGGCTACAGCCTCTACTTTGGCTGGTTCTGGCTTCTGTTTCCCACTCGATGGCCCAGGTACTGTACCTCGGCCATTCCTATACTGCATTTGGCCGGTTTCAACGTCAAACCGGCCTCCCTAATCCTGTCTAGAACCGCTCCTACAGTATATGGGTCAAGTGCTCCTGCCAGGTATTGCTAAAAATTGAAATATCATCGAGGTAGGCACAGGTGTAGTCCTGGAACCCATCTAGAAGTTGGTCCACCATCCGCTGGAACGTAGCCGGAGCGTTTTTCATCCCAAATGGCATAACCTTAAAGTGGTATAGGCCGAATGGGGTGACAAAGGCTGACTTAGGGATGGCGTCCGGAGCCAGGGGTATCTGCCAGTACCCCTTACACAGATCAATAGTAGTGAGGTATTGGCCTCTGGCCATCCGGTCTAGCAGTTCATCTATCCTGGGCATCGGATAAGCGTCTGATACAGTCTTTTCATTCAACCTCCGGTAGTCTACGCAGAAGCGGGTCGTACCGTCCCGCTTCGGTACGAGGACTACCGGAGATGCCCAGGGGCTGTCTGAGGGCTCAATCACCCCCAGCTGGAGCATCTCGTCGATCTCCTTACGCATATTCTCTCGCACCGCTTCAGGGATGCGGTACGGGGTCTGGCGCATGGGTAGTTGCCCTGGGGTTTCTTCTCTGTGAGTGGCCAGAGGAGTGTACCCAGGCACATTGGAAAAAGTCTCCTGCTTCTCTCTTAGCAGCTGTTGTACCTCGGTACGTTCCTGTGGGCTCAGCCGGTCCCCCAGTACAACTTCTCCTAAATCCCCAGACAGCTGACCTTCCCCCAGTAGATCCGGCAGGGGAAGACTGTCAAACTCTTCAGAGCTGGGTGCACAAATAGCGGTCACCTCCTCTGAGCGTTCCTGGTAGGGCTTCATCATGTTCACATGGAGCATGCGTCGCCCTCCGGTCCCTGCGCAGGGGTCAATTATATAAGTGGTGTCACATCTCTGTTCCACCACTTTATAAGGGCCTTGCCAGGCGGCCTGTAACTTATCATGTCGGACAGGTTTCAAAATTAAAACTTTCTGCCCAACCTGGAAGCTACGGTCCCTGGCGCCCCGATCGTACCATGTGCGCTGGCGCGTCTGAGCCGCCTGGAGGTTTTCCTTTACCGTCTTGGTTAGAGCTTCCAAGCGATCTCGGAGCGCCAACACATATGGTACAATGGGGGTGCCGTCTGCGCTCCTGTCTCCCTCCCAATGCTCCCTAATTAAGTCCAGCGGTCCCCTTACTCTCCTCCCGAACAACAATTCGAATGGGGAGAATCCTGTGGATTCCTGCGGCACCTCCCGGTAAGCAAAAAGGAGGGGAGGCAGGAATCGTTCCCAGTCTCGGTGGGTCTCAGCAAAGGTTCGGAGCATTTGTTTTAAGGTGCCATTGAATCGCTCGCAGAGCCCATTGGTCTGAGGATGGTAGGCGGCACTGATTATAGGTCTGATTTTGCAAAATTTCCAGAGGTGCTGGGTGACCTCTGCA
Source organism: Bufo bufo (assembly GCF_905171765.1). Classification (NCBI taxonomy): domain Eukaryota; kingdom Metazoa; phylum Chordata; class Amphibia; order Anura; family Bufonidae; genus Bufo; species Bufo bufo. The sequence continues at coordinate 220,355,472 of NC_053394.1, forward strand.
GTGAATCGAGTACCCTGATCCGAGATGATCTCCCTGGGTAACCCCATCCGGGAGAAAATCTGCATCAGGGCCTCTGCCACGGTTTCTGCGTGGATGTTTGTCAAGGCTACGGCCTCTGGGTAGCGAGTGGCGTAATCCACCGTCAAAATATACCTCTTGCCAGAGGGGCTAGGTTTCCGGAGGGGACCTACTATATCTACGGCTATTCTATGGAACGGTTCCTCGATTATAGGTAGCGGGTGTAACTTTGCTTTCCGCCGGTCCCCCCTCTTCCCTACCCTCTGGCACATATCGCAGGTGCTGCAATATTTGCGTACTTCCTGGCTAATTCCTGGCCAAAAGAAACTTTGGGTCAGCCGATATCTAGTAAGACTGACCCCCAAATGTCCGGATAACGGAATATCGTGCGCTATCCGGAGCAGTTCGGCTCGGTACCTCTGTGGTACAACTAGCTGTCTCATAATGATCGGGTCTGACCCAGCTACCTGCTTGTCTGACTCCCTGTATAATAGCTGCCTATCCCATACAAATCTTACCCCCTCCGCCCCCGGTTGGTCAGAGGTGACTTTGTCTCTATATACCTGTAGAGTAGGGTCAGTGATCACCTCTGCCGCAAATTCATCAGGAGGGGCCCAAGGGACACAGTCTAGGGAAGGGAAAGGCTGTCTTACCTGGACCTCCGGCAGTGTGTTGTAGTCCTGGGTGCGGGCCTGTTGCCTGGTGACCACTGGATGTGCTTCCTCAGTGGTTGTGGTTTGCGGCTCAAACGCAGATGTGAGCTTTCCCAGGTCATTTCCCAGTATCACCTCTGCGGGTAATTGGGGCATCAACCCCACCTCCACAGTCCCTGACCCCGCACCCCAATGCAAATGAACCCTTGCTATATTCAGCCGATATACGGCTCCCCCAGCAACCCTGACAGCCACAGTCTTATTGGTTTTAGCTTTGTCCGCGACCAAGTGGCTTTGGACCAAGGTTATGGTTGCTCCCGAATCTCTGAGTCCCTGCATAGGTTTCCCCTCCAGGTATACTGTTTGCCTGTGGTGCTGCCGATTATCCGCCTGTGCTTGTAGTGGGTTGGCTTCGTGGAGAACTTCCCACTGTTCTATAGTGGTGACTGGAACTGCAGAGCCATAAGCGGTGGGTGTCTCCTCCTTATAGTGGTGTGCTGCTGCTCTCGGTGGTGGTGGTCCTGGTCGGATCCAGGTGGATCAATCTCTAAGCTGCGGGTATTCCCGCTTGTAGTGTCCCCACCTCTGGCACTGGTGGCATTGCACAGAGGAGGGTGGGCGAAACCTCGGTTGAGCTGGTGGGGGTAGCGGTCTCAGTGGTGTGTTGGTGCTAGCTGAAAATTGGTTTCCCCCTAGAGGTCGCACAGCTGGTTTAACACCCACAAGCTTGTGCTGCCTGCGGGCATCCATATAGTCATCGGCCTTTTTAGCTGCTTCTGTGATAGACGTGTGGTTACGGTCTTTCACCCATTCCTGCAGGTCTGCGGGTATCCCATCATAGAACTGTTCTAGTAGCAGCATTTGTAATAGGTCCTCCATGGACCGTGCCTGGTTCGCCTGTACCCATCCGAGGGCTGCCCTTTGTAAACAGCAAGCCCATTCTGCATGAGAGTCTTTTTCTGCTTTTTTCAATTCCCTGAACCGTCTCCGGTATGCCTTTGGTGTCATAGCATATCGGGCCAGGATAACCTCTTTGACACGGCTGTAATTCCTAATTTCTGTATCTGGTATCGTACGGTAGGCTTCAGCTGCCCTCCCAGTTAACCGTCCTGCTAAGATGGGTACCCAATCTTCCATATGTATTTTATGTAACGTGCATAGTCTTTCAAAGTCTTGGAGGAATGCATCTATATCTTCCTCCGCTTCTACATACATTTTAAATGCCTGGTATGGAATTTTTGGCTTACCCTCTTGCACCATAAACACTGCTGGGCTTGGTGTTTGTGGTCTCCTTTGCTGCGTTATAAATTCTTGAACCTCTGTCATTGTCTTGGAGATAATTTCCACTGGTGGGTTCTCCCCATAAAATGACAATCTGAATTGGAGCTGCCTTTGGAACTCTGCTTGCTCTGTTCCGTCTGTCTCGTCCCTCTGTGCAGTGACCGAATCATCCTCTGTTTGGATTTCTGCCATTATTTCAGAGATAAGTGTTGCCTTTGTTTTGTTGCTGGCTGAAATACCTCTTGCTTCCAGAAGATCTTTAAGTGTGGATCGTTTTAAAGTGGAGTAATCAATCTCCATTAATCCTTGTTCCTCTGTGAGTCTGGATCCCAGCGCTGCCAACCAATGTAGCGGAGAGCTGATATTCCACAGCGAATCTCCACTTAAGATCCCAGTGAGGCTCAGGAACAAGTCTTATAAATCCATAGAGTAGTAATTCCAGCAGGCAAAGTAATCCAATAATATCTCAACAGCAATCCCAATGACTGGACGACACACAGCATCAGGAGCAGAACTAACTTTATTTTGACACAGCACACCTACTTTAAACTCCCCAACATCCCCATTTACATACAATAGGGCACATAGAAGATTATGGTACAAGGAAGGGTAGGGCCAGACAATAGCAAGGGCTAATGGGAGATGGCGGAGGGACAGAAAAGCAATGCATTTAACATAGTAAACATTGCAGTTTACAATACATAGCAATACAATTAACCGAATGCCATTTTACAGGAATTAAACAGGACAGGCTAAATACAATCCGCTACAGTTACAACATTAAACATGGTCGATATACAAAAAACCACTATACTGTAATTGGGGCTAGGGCCGATACCAGGTTATTGGCTATGAGCCTCCATAAGGAGGGTAAGAAGTAAGATAAGATGTTAGAGCATATTCAAGTGTCCTGGAATTCCGCCTGTCGTTTCTTCGCTTGCGGTGATTTGAATTTCTTAGCGACTCTCCAGTCATCCGTTGCAGGCAGTGATGGCATCTTCAAATCGCCTGACATAGGTAACCAGGAGGGGATATCTAGGGGTTCTATCTGCAGAGCGTCCCACATCTTAGTGAGGTCTTCTGAGTTTCGAACGGTGATCTGTTTCCCATTTACAGTAGCGCTGAGGCCAAATGGAAAGAGCCAGCGTAGAGGGTGTCCTCTCTCTAAGGAGATCTGTCAACGGCTTGAGTTGTCTCCTCTTTGCTAAGGTGCTTGCTGCAAGATCTTGATACAGTTGTATTTTAGAGCCTTCAAGCAGTATTTCGCCTCTATGTCTGGCGGCAGTTAAAATGGCGGCCATATCAACAAAGCTAAGCAAGCCACAAATAATATCGCGTGGCGGTGCGTCTGGCGACGGTTTGGGCCTATGGGCCCTGTGGGCTCTCTCTATGACTACTTTTTCTGCTCTTTCTTGGCCAAGCAAGGAGGAGAAAATTTGACTGACCGTAGCTAAGATGTCGTCTCTCTGTACACTTTCAGGTACACCTCTGATGCGGACATTCTTTCTTCGACTCCTGTTCTCCTGATCTTCCAGATGCAGGTAAGCTGTGTTCATTTGATCGCGGATTTCTTCCACTTTGTATTGCAGCTCTCGACTGTGCTTTGTTAGGGAGATCTGAGAGTCTTCTAAGGCTGCCACTCTATGCCCCGTTTGTTTAATCTCTGTTTTAATAGCGGAAAGTTCTTTTAGAACTGGTTCAAAAGCGAGGGCTAGGGACTCCTTGAGGAAGGCTCTAGTGATGGGTATCGAGCCTCGTTCACTGTGTGACTCAGACATTGCGCAGGAACCCTCATCATCGGAGTCTTCTGTATAAGTCATAGCGGCGGTGGCATCCTGCGCCATCTTGGACCTTGCAGCCGGCGAAGGCAACTTCTTTTTTAAGTACTTGTCCAGGTCGGATTGGCCTCTAGCTTGTTTAGGCGTCATCTGGGTCTCTTTGGACTTGTCTTTATTGAGTTTTCCCATAATAAAGCAGGGTAGGAACCCGTTAAATAGCTGTGTTCAGAGTGCTGCTGCGAGGAGCTCTCGGGTCAAGCGGCCATTTCCTGACGCGGCTAGCTCCGCCCCCCCCCCCCTTTCTTGGTTTTTGAGGTGTCTACTCCACTGCAGCTTGTGCTTTGCACTTAGATGCCTGGTCATGCAGGTTGTGCTCAGGTTGAGAACGTTTATGCCTCGCTTCAGGCTCTAATTGCACAGCGTGCAAACCACTTGTGTCTTGTCGTCAGCACATTGTCTGAAGAACTGCCACGCCAGGGAACTCCTTGGAGCTGGTTTTGGTGTGCTCGGTCCCTTGCTGTGGTGGGCAGTAGCAGGCTTACTATCTAGGGGACCGCCGCTCCGCTTTTGCACCCTGCTCCCTCTTCTTCTTTGCTGGTGGCTCTTTGCTCCCATTTAATCATCTTGAAACATAAGTGGTTGGGCATCGATGCACTCAAGCTCTTCCACCTCTAGGGCAGGGCTAGGTGGATGGCCCTTAAAAACCCTGCTAGCAGAGTCATCAAAAAGAAAAAGAGACTTCTGCATGACTTGGCGCTCAGAATGCTTGATTGATTTGCAAGGGGGTTGAGGTGAAAGACTGATGGACATCGGCTGCAGGTGCCAACTCTGATCTTTCAGCAGGAGACTTGGTGGGTTACAATGTAAAGGAACTGGAGGCACTGTCAGCAACCCAATCTACTATTGCCTGTACTTGTTCTGGACTCACCATTCATAGAGCTGCATTAGGCCCGACCAAATACCGCTGCAGGTTCTGTCGCCCACTCGCACCTGAAGAAGGTGTTTCACTTGTGCGTGTAGCTGGCACAGATCGAACACGTCCTCTCCCTGCAACAGGAGCTCCACCAGCAGCACCAGGACGGGGGCCACGTCCCTCATTTGACGCCCTCATATTTCTCAAATTTAGGATCTTGCCCAAAATGCGTGTTTTTTATTAGCAGAATAGAACAACATTATCTAAAGGGTGTATCTCACAATGACAGATGCAGCAAAGGCTGCAAAATTAAGATTTTTGCCCTAAATAGGTGTTTTTTAATAGCAGAATAGAACAGCCGTATCTAAAGGGTGTATCTCACAATGGCAGATGCAGCAAAGGCTGCAAAATTAAGATTTTTTCCCTAAATACTGTAGGTGTTTTTTTAATTGCAGAATAGAACAGCCATATCTAAAGGGTGTATCTCACAATGACAGATGCAGCAAAGGCTTTAAAATTAAGATTTTTGCCCAAAATAGTTGTTTTTTTAAAATAGCAGAATAGCATAGCAGTGTCTAAATTATGTATCCCACAATGACAGATGCAGACATGGCCGCAAAGTAAGTATTTTGCCCAAAAAGGGTGTTTTTTTAATAACAGAATATGACAGCAGTATATAACGCTTGAATTTCACACATACAGATGCAGCAAGGGCTGTAAAAGGGAGTATTCTGCACAAAAAGGGTGTTTTTTAAAACCCAGAAAGTTATAGCTGTATTTCTAGCTTAAATTGCACACTGACTAATGCGGCAGAGGCCCCAGATGGAGGGTATTGCCAAAAATGGGTGTTATTTAAAACCCAGAAAATTATTGAAGTATTTCAAGCTTGTTTTTAACAATCACAGATGCAGCAAAAGCTGCAATATTAATTGGATTCTGTCACCTCGTTTTAGGTTATAGAGATGCGGACATGCACGGCTAGATCGCTGCTAGCATGTCCGCAATATACCTGTCCTATAGGGCAATTTAATTTTACTCTATTTAATTTTCACTCCTCTTCCATAAACTTTGGTTTGACCAAAAATCTATAGCGAACACTTCACCTTTGCATTGTAGCCTGATTGTGTAGTCTGGGATGTGGTTTTTAAAGTGCTTGCCTTGGAGCCAATGACTCCTATCATCTGAACCTGTGCCCTGAAACTAAAAAAAGCAGCCAATCACAAGCCTTAGTGTACACATCATTCTGTACATTACTTTACAGCTGTGATGTATCGTTCAAGGCCATATGACCAATGAGGCATGTGATTGGCTGCAGCAGTCATGAGACCTAGCCACTTCATGGTCCTGTTGAGACTAGTAGCATCTAGGAATGAAGTGCAGCTGGATCACGGGCAGGTGAGTCTGCTTTCTTAGGCTACTTTCACACTAGCGTTTTGGCTTTCCGTTTGTGAGATCCGTTCAAGGCTCTCAAAAGTGGTCCAAAATGGACCAGTTTTGCCCTAATGCATTCTGAATGGAAAAGGATCCACTCAGAATGCATCAGTTTGCCTCCGTTCAGTCACCATTCCGCTCTGGAGGAGGACACCAAAACGCTGCCTGCAGCGTTTTGCCCTCCGCCTGACGAAGCAGAGCCAAACGGATCCGTCCTGGCACATTTTCAATGGTGTTCAAGACGGATCCGTCATGGCTATAGAAGACATAATTCAACTGGATCCATTCATGATGGATTCATGCGGTTGCATCATTGTAACGTAAGTGTTTTTGCAGAACCATGACGGATCCGCTAAAAACACTAGTGTGAAAGTAGCATAATGTTCAGGGTCACCGGGTCTTTTGCTGTTTTTTTCTCCTGATCAATGCAGTTTCAAATCTAATGAGTTTATAAAAAAAAAAAAATTATCAGCTATTATAAAAAATATTTTCACACACAGGCATATTTTTCCATTTCTCAAGGTAAGCAGATTTTGAAAACAATTTTACCTCACGACTACATACAACATTTTATGAAAGCATAAACAATTTTTGCTAAAAAGGAAAATAATCAAAAAATGTTTATTGACCTTCACAATTCAAAGTTCACCAAGATAATCGATAAACTGCCATACAAAAAGCAATGTACGCATTGCATTCATGTCATAAATGAGTTACTGCAGGCTACAGTCTTTGTTAAAAACATTATTCATTTTTAGGTAATTTGGGGCAATTTGTTTATAGTAGCTGAAAAAGGTGAGTGAACATGTGAGCAGATACTTTGCTGTTGGTAGTTATATTCAATGTAATTTTTTTTCTTTCTTATAAAGTCTTAAAGATATTTAATTAGTGTGAAATTATTAAACTAGATATCTTTCTATTTAGGTAAGCCATGATTTTCTGCGCCCGAACCATCAGCTTCACATCAGCAATATTTCTAATGTTATTCACCAAGACTCTGTCTGACACGTCACCAGCATGCTCTATAATACAAGGGCTTCCAGGTCTCAATGGACGGGATGGAAGAGATGGCATTAATGGATTAAAAGGAGATCCAGGTAAGGAATAAAGACAAATGGAGTTTAGAGAAGGCTCAACTTTATAATTGAACATATTTGCATAGTTAACTTAAAACTAAATGTCAGATATTTCAAAACTGACAGCAACGATAAAATGAGAGATAATAGGTTGTCATTTTTATTTTTTATTTCTCTTTCTACTTTAGATTTTACTAATATGGTTTTGTCATATTTTTTTTTGTAGAACAGAAAATAAATGAAATGAATTGTTCACATGAACATTAGTTGGTAAACTAAAATAAAATAAAAAAAGCTCTAAATAAAACAAATTGAGCCTTCAATGTAAGAAATTTTTCTAGTTTATGTATTCCCTCTGGACTGACTGAGTGAGCAGTCTTTCGGCTAGAGCACCCCTACCGTATTGAGGAGGGTGGTGAGCTATCCACACACTTTCCAAGTAAGAAATATTGAGCCTGTGATATAAAATATAAAGCTATGGTCAAACCTAGACTTTTTTTTTAGCACTTTTAAGCTAAAAAAAAAAACTTTCGAGCTAAAGCTGTAGTCCAGAGCAGTAAATTGACTTGTATGCAATCATGTGCACTGCAGCTGTTATTCAACAGTAAAAATCTATGAAAAGTGCTACAAAAAGTGTAGCTCCAGCTTTACATTCTCTAGCAAATATTGTTACAAAAATTGTGGAATAAATAGTTTAAAAAAAAAAAAATCTTTCAGATACTTGATTAACAACAAAATGATGCCTCTGCAGTATTCAATATTTATTCCTCATTTTATTAACAAATAGTAACTTAGCATATTACAGAAATTTGTCACATATAAAATAGAGACATCCAGCTGTGCAAATAGAAGCAAGAAATATATATAACAAACAAACAAACAAACAAACTGCTGTTGAAAAAGAAAGGCACCAATGTGAAACTAACACAAAGGGAAAGAGAAGCAGAGATGTTTGTGTCCCTTCATATTAAAGGGATAAGTAAGCAAGCGGCGGTGATAAGCATGGCAGGTAGGTTATTGCCAGCTGGGGTAAAGCAGGGTCTAAGGCACCACAAAAGGAAAAGTTGCAGGTCTAGTGTGATGGCCGTTGAACATATCTCAACTGCTGACCAAAATGGTCGTACAAGCGGGCATGTCCACCAGAGATGCAACAACAAATCTTTCCCAGTGTTACACTGCCAGCACGAGTCAAGGATCTCTGCATTGATCATGTGGAGGAACACTGGTGTCTCATACCATCGAGTTAACAGTTTATACAAGTTTTAATAGTATACACCTATTAAAACCATGTGAGTAAGGCCTCTTTCACACTTGCGTTGTCCGGATCCGGCGTGTACTCCACTTGCCGGAATTACACTCCGGATCCGGAAAAACGCAAGTGTACTGAAAGCATTTGAAGACGGAACCGTCTTCCAAATGCTTTCAGTGTTACTATGGCACCCAGGACGCTATTAAAGTCCTGGTTGCCATAGTAGGAGCGGGGAGCGGGGGAGCGGTATACTTACAGTCCGTGCGGCTCCCGGGGCGCTCCAGAATGACGTCAGAGCGCCCCATGCGCATGGATGACGTGATCCATGTGATCACATGATCCATGAGCTTGGGGCGCCCTGACGTCACTCTGGAGCGCCCGGGGAGCCGCACGGACGGTAAGTATACTGCTCCCCCGCTCCCCACTACACTTTACCATGGCTGCCAGGACTTTAGCGTCCCGGCAGCCATGGTAACCACTCTGAAAAAGCTAAATGTCGGCTCCGGCAATGCGCCGAAACGACGTTTAGCTTAAGGCCGGATCCGGATCAATGCCTTCCAATGGGCATTAATTCCGGATCCGGCCTTGCGGCAAGTGTTCCGGATTTTTGGCCGGAGCAAAAAGCGCAGCATGCTGCGGTATTTTCTCCGGCCAACAAACGTTCCGTACCGGAACTGAAGACATCCTGATGCATCCTGAACGGATTTCTCTCCATTCAGAATGCATTAGGATAATCCTGATCAGGATTCTTCCGGCATAGAGCCCCGACGACGGAACTCTATGCCGGAAGACAATAACGCAGGTGTGAAAGAGCCCTAAGTAAGAATAAATGTTTTTCAGGTCAGTTAGATTGACTCCAAGTTTCAACTCCCATTTACCCAAGAAATATAAGTTTGGGGCTGTCATGGACAATAGAGACCGGTAACAAAGAGATAGAAGTTGTTAAGGGGTGGATGGAAGAGAAATGTACTGTTTGAGCCAAGATTGCATTGTGGTAAGGTTATATGGAACAGTCACCTTCCTGAAATCCCTGAGAAAATCAAGGAGATGGAGGAATGTAGCTGAGGATACTCGTGGAAAGGAAAGGGATTTCTACCATTCTGGAATTCCAGTATCTGAGATGACCTCTTTCATGGGAACTTCTGACAACAGCGCCCACACACCAGAAGGCTCTACAAATGAGCTTGTAAAAAGCATATAGTTATATTAGGGTGCGTAAAGCAAAGAACCTTATGTAGCAAAGACCACACTGCTAAGGTGCCCTTCATAATGGGAGTGGCAGTTGGGAAAGGGCACAATCCTCATAGAACGAGCCTTTCTTGATGGGACTGGAGTTCTAGGGTGGAGCAAAAAGTCGGAGAGGTATGAGAGACAAGAGATAGTCCTCTGCCCACCTGCATGGCTTTACAGGGAGTGCAGAATTATTAGGCAAGTTGTATTTTTGAGGATTAATTTTATTATTGAACAACAACCATGTTCTCAATGAACCCAAAAAACTCATTAATATCAAAGCTGAATATTTTTGGAAGTAGTTTTTAGTTTGTTTTTAGTTTTAGCTATTTTAGGGGGATATCTGTGTGTGCAGGTGACTATTACTGTGCATAATTATTAGGCAACTTAACAAAAAACAAATATATACCCATTTCAATTATTTATTTTTACCAGTGAAACCAATATAACATCTCAACATTCACAAATATACATTTCTGACATTCAAAAACAAAACATAAACAAATCAGTGACCAATATAGCCACCTTTCTTTGCAAGGACACTCAAAAGCCTGCCATCCATGGATTCTGTCATTGTTTTGATCTGTTCACCATCAACATTGCGTGCAGCAGCAACCACAGCCTCCCAGACACTGTTCAGAGAGGTGTACTGTTTTCCCTCCTTGTAAATCTCACATTTGATGATGGACCACAGGTTCTCAATGGGGTTCAGATCAGGTGAACAAGGAGGCCATGTCATTAGATTTTCTTCTTTTATACCCTTTCTTGCCAGCCACGCTGTGGAGTACTTGGATGCGTGTGATGGAGCATTGTCCTGCATGAAAATCATGTTTTTCTTGAAGGATGCAGACTTCTTCCTGTACCACTGCTTGAAGAAGGTGTCTTCCAGAAACTGGCAGTAGGACTGGGAGTTTAGCTTGACTCCATCCTCAACCCGAAAAGGCCCCACAAGCTCATCTTTGATGATACCAGCCCAAACCAGTACTCCACCTCCACCTTGCTGGCGTCTGAGTCGGACTGGAGCTCTCTGCCCTTTACCAATCAAGCCACGGGCCCATCCATCTGGCCCATCAAGACTCACTCTCATTTCATCAGTCCATAAAACCTTAGAAAAATCAGTCTTGAGATATTTCTTGGCCCAGTCTTGACGTTTCAGCTTGTGTGTCTTGTTCAGTGGTGGTCGTCTTTCAGCCTTTCTTACCTTGGCTATGTCTCTGAGTATTGCACACCTTGTGCTTTTCGGCACTCCAGTGATGTTGAAGCTCTGAAATATGGCCAAACTGGTGGCAAGTGGCATCTTGGCAGCTGCACGCTTGACTTTTCTCAGTTCATGGGCAGTTATTTTGCGCCTTGGTTTTTCCACACGCTTCTTGCGACCCTGTTGACTATTTTGAATGAAACGCTTGATTGTTCGATGATCACGCTTCAGAAGCTTTGCAATTTTAAGAGTGCTGCATCCCTCTGCAAGATATCTCACTATTTTTGACTTTTCTGAGCCTGTCAAGTCCTTCTTTTGACCCATTTTGCCAAAGGAAAGGAAGTTGCCTAATAATTATGCACACCTAATATAGGGTGTTGATGTCATTAGACCACACCCCTTCTCATTACAGAGATGCACATCACCTAATATGCTTAATTGGTAGTAGGCTTTCGAGCCTATACAGCTTGGAGTAAGACAACATGCATAAAGAGGATGATGTGGTCAAAATACTAATTTGCCTAATAATTCTGCACGTACTGTATAGTATAAATGCAGATTAGGGAGTCCAAAACCTCCAAATCTCTTTTCACTAGTAAGGATGGTATAAGCGATTCTGGGTAATCCAGTACCCCAGAAGAATCTGCAGAAGAGCCTGCGGACTTGAATGAGGAAAAAATGGGGAGCCAAATAGGGACTGTACAGGAATAAATACAGGCCTCTGGGGACTACATAGGTCTTAAGAAAATTATTTTGTCCTATCCAGGAAATAAAAGGAATTGACAGCTTGTAGAAGGGGGGCATAACTAAGAGCATAAAGTTCACCTAGGTCCGCGGAGATCTACGTTCCTAAATAGTGTGTCTTCAGTGTGCAGGAAAAGGGGGTGGAGTGTTTCAGGGAGCTGACAACAAAAGAGGAACAGGAAATATTTATTTATTTGATTTATTGTACTTAATTTTAAAATTAGAAATTAAACTCTTGAAATATTCTATATTTAGATTTCAGAAATTATTTCTTCCAGAATGCTAGTACTGATGAGTAGTGTTGAGCGAATCAAAGTTGGTATAGTGGAATTCGATCTGAATTTCAGGAAATATTTGATTTGTCACGAATCCGAATTTCATGGTGATTCGTAAAAACAAATCAGATTTTTTTCTAAAATGGCTGCTGCACATGTAACAATGTGAAAGTAAGAAGCCCGGGAAGGAGGGACCCATACACCCATAATGCTGTGCAGCCAGCCAATCAGCAGATAGCCAGCCCCCATGATGTCACGACTAGAGATGAGCGAATCGAATCAGACAAAGTGGAATTCGATCCGAATTTCATAAAAAATTCAATTTGCAACGAATGCAAATTTCCTCACGCTTTGCGGTAACAAATCGCACGCTATTTTTACTAAAATAGCAGCTACAATGGCATCTACACGTGTAAGGACATGGGGCAAGGAACTCTGGGAAGGCGGGCTGACCCATTATGCCATGCATGCAGCCAATGAGCAGCCAGCCAGCCCTGTGATGTCACAGCCCTATAAATATGGTGGCCATCTTAGAGTCAGACATTTTCAAGCGTTCTGAGTGCAGGGACAGACGTGAGAAGGCGCTAGGGACAGCAATTGGAAAAACCTCATTGTGAAAAAAAAATATGAAAAAATGATTTATAAGTGCAGGGGAAGGATAGGGAAGAATCATTTCACAGCATCTTAGTGCAGGGAGAGACGTCAGAAAGCGCTAGGAACAGTGCCAGAAAAGCGATTTACAAGTGCAGGGAAATGATAGGGAGGAATCATTTCACAGCATCTTAGTGCAGGGAGAGACGTCAGAAGGCACTAGGGACAGTGCTAGAAAAGCGATTTACAAGTGCAGGGAAAAATTATTTGGGAATTCCAATAGCCATTATACAGCTCTGTAATTCCAGTAATTTTGTTCTTGGGGTGCATGTGCTATGTTGAAAAGCCTTTAGTGGCTTATATCTTTTCAAACAAGAAAAATATATACACAGTTCACTTCTTCAGTTATATGTGTTAAAAGCGTACAGAAATAAAAAATATACGCACTTCACTGGTGTACTTATCTGTGGTGAAAGCGTATAGTGGCCTATTTTATAATAGAAAGAATAAAATATACGCACTACACAGGTGCAGTTATTTGTGGCAAAAGCGTTTAGTGGCCTATTTCATTACAGAAAGAAAAAATATATACACTTCACTGGTGCACTTATTTGTGGCAAAAGCGTTTAGTGGCCTATTTCATTATAAGAAAGAAAAAAATATACGCACTTCACTAGTGCACTTATTTGTGGCAAAAGTGTTTAGTTGCCTATTTCATTATAGAAAGAAAAAATAAACACACTTCACTGGTGCAGTTATTTGTGGCAAATGGTTTTAGTGGCCTATTTCAGTACAGAAAGAAAAATATATACGCACTTCACTGGTGCATTTATTTCTGCTGAAAGCTTTTACTGGTCTATTTCAGTACAAAAAGAAAAATATATTCTCAGTTCACGTCGGCGGTTATATGTGTTGAAAGCATGGCTGGAGTCAGCAGGGTGGCAGCAGTGGGAGGTCGGGAGCCAAACATGCCCGGGGTAGACCACCAGACCACCTGCTTCACAGCAGCCTATCTACCCGGGAAGTAGTGGTGCAGGGGTTCACAGAAGTAGTGGCTGTAGAAGTCAGTTAATAACAGCGGTTATATGTGTTATTTTGTATTTTAGTACAAATATATTCTCAGTTCACTTGTGCAGTTAGATGTGTTCAAAACGTTTAGCGGCCTATTTCAGTACAAAAAGAAAAATATATACGCACTTCACTGTTGCAGTTATTTGTGGCAAAAGCGCTTAGTGGCCTATTTCAGTACAGAAAGAAAAATATATACGCACTTCACTGGTGCATTTATTTCTGGAAAAAGAGTTTAGTGGCCTATTTCAGTACAAAAAGGAAAAATATATACGCATTTCACTTCTGCAGTTATATGTGGTGAAAGCGTTGTGTCCTATTTCAGTACAAAAGGAAAAAAATATACCGGATTTTTCGCCCCATAAGACACACTTTCCCCCCCCCAAAAAAATGGGGGGAAAATGCCCCTGCGTCTTATGGGGCGAATGCTGACAGTTTAACATCGCAGTCCGGGGGAGGGACTGGGAGGAGGAGCTGGGGGCCGGCAATTGCGGCGGGGTGGTGAAATCACTGTACTATAGCTTCGCCCCGCCGCTCCAGTGCTGCACAAATATAAAATGTCTTATTCAATTAAAAATGATTACACATGCCCCCCAACTCCTAATAGTACCGTACATCCTAATAGCTTCTGTACAATGCCGGCAGGCAGGCCGGGCGGGCGGAAGCGTAACTCCCTGATGTCACGTGCCTGCGCCGCCTACTTTATGAATGAAGCAGGCGACGCAGGCAAGTGACGTCAGTGATTGACGCGCCGCCCGACCGGCCTGCCTGTCGGCATTGTACAGAAACTATTAGGATGTACGGTACTATTAGGAGTTGGGGGGCATGTGTAATCATTTTTAATTGAATAAGACATTTTATATTTGTATACTGGGGGGGCAACTTTGGATGGCACAGTTAATGGGTGGGGGTCTGTGCATGGCACTGTTATGGGCTGGGGGGGGTCTGTGGATGGCACTGTTATGGGGTGGGGGGTCTGTGGATGGCACATATATAACAGTGCCATCCACAGATCCCGCCAGTGTAACAGTGCCAGCCACAGATCCCCCCTGTAACAGTGCCAGCCACAGATCCCCCCAGTAACAGTGTCCGTCATCCACAGATCCTCCCCATAACAGTGTCCGTCATCCACAGATCCCCCCGTAACAGTGTCCGTCATCCACAGATCCCCCGTAACAGTGTCCACCATCCACAGATCCCCCCGTAACAGTGTCCGTCATCCACAGATCCCCCCGTAACAGTGTCCGTCATCCACAGATCCCCCCATAACAGTGTCCGTCATCCACAGATCCCCCATAACAGTGTCCGTCATCCACAGATCCCCCATAACAATGTCCGTCATCCACAGATCCCCCCATAACAGTGTCCGTCATCCACAGATCCCCCCATAACAGTGTCCGTCATCCACAGATCCCCCATAACAATGTCCGTCATCCACAGATCCCCCCATAACAGTGTCCGTCATCCACAGATCCCCCCATAACAGTGTCCGTCATCCACAGATCCCCCCATAACAGTGTGCGTCATCCACAGATCCCCCCATAAGTGTTCGTCATCCACAGATCCTCCCATAACAGTGTCCGTCATCCACAGATCCCCATAACAGTGTCCGTCATCCACAGATCCCCCATAACAGTGTCCGTCATCCACAGATCCTCCCATAACAGTGTCCGTCATCCACAGATCCCCCCATAACAGTGTCCGTCATCCACAGATCCCCCCATAACAGTGTCCGTCATCCACAGATCCCCCCATAACAGTGTCCGTCATCCACAGATCCCCCCATAACAGTGTCCGTCATCCACAGATCCCCCCATAACAGTGTCCGTCATCCACAGATCCCCCCATAACAGTGTCCGTCATCCACAGATCCCCCATAACAGTGTCCGTCATCCACAGATCCCCCCATAACAGTGTCCGTCATCCACAGATCCCCCCATAACAGTGTCCGTCATCCACAGATCCCCCCATAACAGTGTCCGTCATCCACAGATCCCCCCATAACAGTGTCCGTCATCCACAGATCCCCCCCATAACAGTGTCCGTCATCCACAGATCCCCCCATAACAGTGTTCGTCATCCACAGATCCCCCATAACAGTGTCCGTCATCCACAGTTCCCCCCATAACAGTGTCCGTCATCCACAGATCCCCCCCATAACAGTGTCCGTCATCCACAGATCGCCCATAACAGTATCCGTCATCCACAGACCATTAGTTCCAAACCCACCAAAAGCACACCTTTTGGTAAAAAATTTTTTTTTTCTTATTTTCGTCCCCAAAAACCTAGGTGCGTCTTATGGGCCGGTGCGTCTTATAGGGTGAAAAATACGGTACGCACTTCACTGGTGCATTTATTTCTGCTAAAAGAGTTTACTGGCCTATTTCAGTACAAAAGAAAAATATATACGCTTTTCACTTCTGCAGATATTATTATTTCTGTACAAAAACTAAATATATTCAGCGTTCACTTTTGCAGTTATATGTGGTAAAACCTTAGTGATGTATTTCAGTAGAAAAAATATATATATTCAGCGTTCACTGTTGCATTTATATGTGGCAAAAACATTTGTGATGTATTTTGGTCGAAAAACAAAATATATTCAGCGTTCAGCGCTGCAGTTATATGTGGTAAAATCTTTATTGACGTATTTCGGTTGAAAACATTTTTTTATTCAGCGTTCAGCACTGCGATTATATGCGGTAAATTCTTTATTGAAGTATTTTGGTCGAAAAATAAAATTTATTTAGCTGTCAGCGCTGCGGTTATATGCGGTAAAATCTTTATTGAAGTTTTTCAATTGAAAAACAAAATTTATTCAGCAATCAGCGCTGCGGTTATATGCGGTAAAATCTTTAGTGACGTATCTTGGTGAACTTTGCGACTCTTCCGGGCTCAAAGCTATCTGGACGCTTTGTCTTCTCATTGTCTGTAGCTACTAGAGGCCTGTTCATGCCAGGCAGGTTGCCCCAGAAGTATCTGGGTCGATGAGCAGCTGATACCGCGCTTGCATCAATCTTGACAGGATTCGTCTCCAGGTGGAGAGAAATTGTTTTTTGAAATGCGTTCTCCATTGTAACTACGTCGTCGAATAAACTGAAGACTGGCAGATTCTCTCCTATCTTAGGCTCCATTCAGACGTCCGTAGTGTATTGCGGATACACAATGCACCCGGTCGGCACCCCCACAGACATGCCTATTTTTGTCCGCAATTGCGGACAAGAATGGGACATGCGCTATTTTCTTGCGGACCGGAAGATCGGGGCCACGCTCCGGAAATGCGGATGCGGAGAGCACATAGTGTGCTCTCCGCATCTCTTCTGGCCCCATAGAGAATGAATGGGTCCACACCCGTTCCGGATAATTGAGGAGACGGATGCGGACCCATTCTACGGACGTCTGAATGGAGCCTTAGACAACACTTAATTTTTATTATTACATTTATTAAATATTGAATATTAAATTGAACCAAAACTTCTCAAGCTGCTGACACATCTACACTATGTCTCCTTGCCACTCTGTGGCCTCCTGATGCTGCCGCCACCTCCACACTATGTCACCTTGCCACTCTGTGGCCTCCTGATGCTGCCGCCACATCCACACTATGTCACCTTGCCCCTCTGTGGTCTCCTGATGCTGCCACCACCTCCACACTCAGTCATTGTGCCACTCTGTGGTCTCCTCCTGATGCTGCTGCCTCCACCACCTCCAGACTCTGTCATTGTGCCACTAAGTGGCTTCCTCATACTGCTGCCACCTCGCTGATGTACTTCTTCCTGGGTCAGACAGGACACTTTTAATGGGGAATTTATTTTTACATTCTGCATGTCATCTGACAGTTTATTTTCCTCAGTGAATACATTGGAGAAAAAAATATTTAACAGCTTTGCTTTCTCCTCGTCGCTCTCTGCAACTTCCCCCTCATTACTCTTTAAAGGGCCGACACCTTCAGATTTATACATTTTACCATTTACATAATTGAAGAACATTTTAGGGTTAGTTTTACTCTCTTTGGCAATTAATCTCTCGGTCTCTAGTTTGGCCGCTTTTATTTGTTTTTTACATGTTCTATTTTTTTCCTTATAATTTTTCAGTGCTTCCGTGCTACCCTCCTGTTTAAGTGATTTATATGCTTTCTTTTTGTCATTTATTGCTTTCTTTACAGTTCTATTTATCCACATTGGTTTCTTTTTGTTCCTTAACCTTTTATTCCCATACGGTATGTACCTCTCACAATGAGATTTTAGGATGTTTTAAAGATATCCCATTTTGTGGATGTATTTTTATTTTTGAGGACTTTGTCCCAGTTAGTTAGGCCTATGGCCTCTCTTAGATGGCTAAATTTAGCTTTTTTGAAGTTTGGTATTTTTGTTCCTCCCTGTAGAAACGCTATTTTGAATGATAATTGGAAGGTTATTACTTTATGGTCATTATT
The DNA here is from genome assembly GCF_905171765.1 of Bufo bufo. NCBI lineage: Eukaryota > Metazoa > Chordata > Amphibia > Anura > Bufonidae > Bufo > Bufo bufo. Next base: position 220,373,412 of record NC_053394.1, read on the forward strand.
TCCCATGTGTCCACCAACCTGCACGTCTATTGTTCTGTCAGGCCTATTGGTTAATACTAAGTCCAGTATGGCCGTCCCTCTAGTCGGGTCCTGAACCAGTTGGGAGAGGTAATTGTCTTTGGTTATTGCCAAGAACCTGTTTCCCTTATGAGATATACAAGATTCAGTTTCCCAGTCTATATCTGGGTAGTTGAAGTCAACCTTACTTCACCCAGGAAGACAAGTTGGTTCATTGCATCGATGTTGAAGGGGTGTAGTTTCTAAAATGGGGCCATTTATGGGTGATTTATACAGTCCTGATCAAAAGATTAAGACCACTTGAAAAATTGCAAAAAATCATATTTAGCATGGCTGGGTCTTAACAAGGTTCCAAGTAGAGCTTCAACATGCAACAAGAAGAAATGGAAGTGAGACAAAACATTTTTTGAGTATTCAAATTAATGAAAAGAACAAATAAACTGAAACAGGCTGTTTTTCAGCTGATCAAAAGTTTATGTCCACACCTCCAAAAAAAAACTAAACCCCCCCCAAAACATCTAACTTCCAAACATGAACTCAGTAATGAGTAGCTCTGCCGTTATTGTTTATCACTTCCAAAATTTGTTTCGGCATGCTCGATGCAAGTGTTTCCATGAGGTGAGTGGGAACATTTCTTCAAGTGGTGAAGACGGCCGCATGAAGGCCATCTACTGTCTGGAACTGTTGTCCATTTTTGTAAACTTCCCTTGCCATCCATCCCCAAAGGTTCTCAATTGGATTTACAGTACAGACCAAAAGTTTGGACACACCTTCTCATTCAAAGAGTTTTCTTTATTTTCATGACTATGAAGGCATCAAAACTATGTATTAACACATGTGGAATTATATACATAACAAACAAGTGTGAAACAACTGAAAATATGTCATATTCTAGGTTCTTCAAAGTAGCCACCTTTTGCTTTGATTACTGCTTTGCACACTCTTGGCATTCTCTTGATGAGCTTCAAGAGGTAGTCCCCTGAAATGGTCTTCCAACAGTCTTGAAGGAGTTCCCAGAGATGCTTAGCACTTGTTGGCTCTTTTGCCTTCACTCTGCGGTCCAGCTCACCCCAAACCATCTCGATTGGGTTCAGGTCCGGTGACTGTGGAGGCCAGGTCATCTGGCGCAGCACCCCATCACTCTCCTTCATGGTCAAATAGCCCTTACTTTCAAAGTTTTCCCAATTTTTCGGCTGACTGACTAACCTTCATTTCTTAAAGTAATGATGGCCACTCGTTTTTCTTTACTTAGCTGGTTTTTTCTTGCCATAATACCAATTCTAACAGTCTATTCAGTAGGACTATCAGCTGTCTATCCACCTGACTTCTCCTCAACGCAACTGATGGTCCCAACCCCATTTATAAGGCAAGAAATCCCACTTATTAAACCTGACAGGGCACACCTGTGAAGTGAAAACCATTTCAGGGGACTACCTCTTGAAGCTCATCAAGAGAATGCCAAGAGTATGCAAAGCAGTAATCAAAGCAAAAGGTGGCTACTTTGAAGAACCTAGAATATGACATATTTTCAGTTGTTTCACACTTGTTTGTTATGTATATAATTCCACATGTGTTAATTCATAGTTTTGATGCCTTCAGTGTGAATCTACAATTTTCATAGTCATGAAAATAAAGAAAACTCTTTGAATGAAAAGGTGTGTCCAAACTTTTGATCTGTACTGTAGATCAGGGGAACACGCATTGTGTACTGTAGTGTTGTCCTGTTGAAAAACTCAGTCGTTACCACACAGACGAGGGCCCTCAGTCATGAGGAATGCTCTCTGCAACATCTGGACATAGCCAGCGGCCGTTTGACGCTCCTGCACTTCCTGAAGCTCCATTGTTTCACTGAAGGAAAAAGCACCCCAGACCATTATGGCGCCCCCTTCACTGTAAAGAAAAGCCAAAAAAGGGGGTCAGTCAGCACTTACCAAACCGCAGTAGCACATTGCTATGGCAGGGAACAACATTAAAAGACAGAAACATGCAATGCGACAATAAACTGCAATATAAAGTACTCCCCCTCACTCACTGAAGCCATGGCACCAGGAGTGAGATGGTTTGTGGACTCTCACTGCAATCCTTGGTAGCCATTTGGCGCCGGTGGTGTCGTGGAGTGGGCCTGCTGTGTAACCTGCACTCCCTGAAGTGTATGGTAGCTGTCATGGCACCTAACAGGTAGTATACAATGCAGGTACGTGGAACCTACACTCCCTGAAGTGTATGGTAGCCGTCATGGCACCTAACAGGTAGAATTTAGCGTAGGAACCCGTCTAACAGAGATCGCCTTGACGCTCGGCAGACGGGCTCAAATAATTTTGTACAAAACGATTTGCCAAGTATCTCGCACTTATAGTGTAGCACTTGTTATTATGACGCAATTTTGTACTTTATATTGCAGTTTATTGTCGCATTGCATGTTTCTGTCTTTTAATGTTGTTCCCTGCCATAGCAATGTGCTACTGCGGTTTGGTAAGTGCTGACTGACCCCCTTTTTTGGCTTTTCTTTGCAGTTTGTACTGGAGGTGTGGCTGCCTCCTCAGTCCTGCACTCCTGACCATCCTGTTTGCCCTATAGGCTGATTTTAATTAGTGTTAGTACATAGTCAGGCCTGCTCCCCCTCACTCACTGAAGCCATGGCACCAGGAGTGAGATAGTTTGTGGACTCTCACTGCAATCCTTGGTAGCCATTTGGCGCCGGTGGTGTCGTGGAGTGGGCCTGCTGTGTAACCTGCACTCCCTGAAGTGTATGGTAGCTGTCATGGCACCTAACAGGTAGTATACAATGCAGGTACGTGGAACCTACACTCCCTGAAGTGTATGGTAGCCGTCATGGCACCTAACAGGTAGAATTTAGCGTAGGAACCCGTCTAACAGAGATCGCCTTGACGCTCGGCAGACGGGCTCAAATAATTTTGTACAAAACGATTTGCCAAGTATCTCGCACTTATAGTGTAGCACTTGTTATTATGACGCAATTTTGTACTTTATATTGCAGTTTATTGTCGCATTGCATGTTTCTGTCTTTTAATGTTGCCCCCTTCACTGTGGCACGTAGAAAACATCTCAGGTGGGATCTGCTTGTCATGGCAGTAACGTTGGAAACAATCAGGACCATCAAGGTAAAGAAAATACTCATCAGAGAATAAAACTTTCTTCCACCTTTGAATGTCCCATGTTTGGTGCACTCTTGCAAAGTCCAAACGAGCAGTTCTGTGGGGTTCAAGGAGACGAGGTCTTTGAAGACATTCTTTGTTTTTAAAACCCCCTCAGTCTCAGATGCCATCTGATGGTTATGGGCCTGCAGTCAGCACCAGTAAGGGCCTTAATTTGGGTCAAGGATCGTCCAGTGTCTTGGCGGACAGCCAATTGGATCCTCCGGCTCAGTGCTGATGAAATTTTTTTGGGTCTTCCACTTGACTTTTTTGTTCCATAACTCTCAGGATCATTTAAGAAATTCCAAATGACTGTCTTACTGCGTCCCACCTCAGCAGCGATGGCGCGCTGTGAGAGACCCTGCTTATGCAGTTCAACAACCCGACCACGTTCAAAAAGGGAGAGTTTTTCTGCCTTTGCCATCACAACGTGTGACTACATGACAGACAATGACAATGAATCCACATCTTTGCACAGATTTGGCCTTTTAAAGGCATGTGGTCCTAAAGTTTCAGTTTAATCGTTATTTTCAATTAATTGAATGCTCAAAAAATGTTCTGTCTCACTCTCATTTCTTCTTGTTGCATGGGAAGCTCTACTTGGAACTTTGTTAAGATCCAACAATGTAAAATATGATTTTTTGCCATTTTTCAAGTGGTCTTAATCTTTGGATCAGGACTGTATTATGTAAGCCTCGCAAAGTGACTTCAGACCATAACTAGTCCTTAAAAAGTGGGTTTTGGAAATTTTTTGAAAAATTTCAAGATTTGCTGCTCAACTTTAACATCCCAAAAAAAAGAAAATGTAATTTACAAAATGATCCAAACATGAAGTAGACATATGGGAAATGTAAAGTAATAACTATTTTAGGAGGTATCACTATCTGTTTTAAAAGCAGAGAAATTAAAATTTAGAAAATTGCGAATTGTTCAAATTGTTTTGTAAATTTGATATTTTTTATAAATAAAAATTTAATATTTTTACTCAAATTTAACACATAAAGTACAATATGTGACGAGAAAACAGTCTCAGAATGGCTTGGATAAGTACAAGCATTTTAACCACCTCCGGACCGCCTAACGCAGGATCGCGTTCCGGAGGTGGCAGCCCTGCGCAGAGTCACGCATATATGCGTCATCTCGCGATGGCCGAGATTTCCTGTGAACGCGCGCACACAGGCGCGCGCGCTCACAGGAACGGAAGGTAAGAGAGTTGATCTCCAGCCTGCCAGCGGCGATCGTTCGCTGGCAGGCTGGAGATGTGTTTTTTTTAACCCCTAACAGGTATATTAGACGCTGTTTTGATAACAGCGTCTAATATACCTGCTACCTGGTCCTCTGGTGGTCCCCTTTGTTTGGATCGACCACCAGAGGACACAGGTAGCTCAGTAAAGTCCCACCAAGCACCACTACACTACACCCCCCCCGTCACTTATTAACCCCTTATTAGCCCCTGATCACCCCTGATCACCCCTGATCACCCCATATAGACTCCCTGATCACCCCCCTGTCATTGATCACCCCCCTGTCATTGATTACCCCCCTGTAAAGCTCCATTCAGATGTCCGCATGATTTTTACGGATCCACTGATAGATGGATCGGATCCGCAAAACGCATCCGGACGTCTGAATGAAGCCTTACAGGGGCGTGATCAATGACTGTGGTTATCACCCCATATAGACTCCCTGATCACCCCCCCTGTCATTGATTACACCCCTGTCATTGATCACCCCCCTGTAAAGCTCCATTCAGATGTCCGCATGATTTTTACGGATGCACTGATAGATGGATCGGATCCGCAAAACGCATCCGGACGTCTGAATGAAGCCTTACAGGGGCATGATCAATGACTGTGGTGATCACCCCATATAGACTCCCTGATCACCCCCCTGTAAAGCTCCATTCAGATGTCCGCATGATTTTTACGGATGCACTGATAGATGGATCCGATCCGCAAAACGCATCCGGACGTCTGAATGAAGCCTTACAGGGGCGTGATCAATGACTGTGGTGATCACCCCATATAGACTCCCTGATCACCCCCCTGTCATTGATCACCCCCCTGTAAAGCTCCATTCAGATGTCCGCATGATTTTTACGGATGCACTGATAGATGGATCCGATCCGCAAAACGCATCCGGACGTCTGAATGAAGCCTTACAGGGGCATGATCAATGACTGTGGTGATCACCCCATATAGACTCCCTGATCACCCCCCTGTAAAGCTCCATTCAGATGTCCGCATGATTTTTACGGATGCACTGATAGATGGATCCGATCCGCAAAACGCATCCGGACGTCTGAATGAAGCCTTACAGGGGAGTGATCAATGACTGTGGTGATCACCCCATATAGACTCCCTGATCACCCCCCTGTCATTGATTACCCCCCTGTAAAGCTCCATTCAGATGTCCGCATGATTTTTACGGATGCACTGATAGATGGATCGGATCCGCAAAACGCATCCGGACGTCTGAATGAAGCCTTACAGGGGCGTGATCAATGACTGTGGTGATCACCCCATATAGACTCCCTGATCACCCCCCTGTCATTGATTACCCCCCTGTCATTGATTACCCCCCTGTAAAGCTCCATTCAGACGTCCGCATGATTTTTACGGATCCACTGGTAGATGGATCGGATCCGCAAAACGCATCCGGACGTCTGAATGAAGCCTTACAGGGGCGTGATCAATGACTGTGGTGATCACCCCATATAGACTCCCTGATCACCCCCCCTGTCATTGATCAACCCCCCTGTCATTGATCAACCCCCCTGTCATTGATCACCCCCCTGTCATTGATCACCCCTCTGTAAGGCTCCATTCAGATATTTTTTTGGCCCAAGTTAGCAGAATTTTATTTATTTTTTTTCTTACAAAGTCTCATATTCCACTAACTTGTGTCAAAAAATAAAATCTCACATGAACTCACCATACCCCTCACGGAATCCAAATGCGTAAAATTTTTTAGACATTTATATTCCAGACTTCTTCTCACGCTTTAGGGCCCCTAGAATGCCAGGGCAGTATAAATACCCCACATGTGACCCCATTTCGGAAAGAAGACACCCCCAGGTATTCCGTGAGGGGCATATTGAGTCCATGAAAGATTGAAATTTTTGTCCCAAGTTAGCGGAACGGGAGACTTTGTGAGAAAAAAATTAAAAATATCAATTTCCGCTAACTTGTGCCAAAAAAAAAAAATTTCTATGAACTCGCCATGCCCCTCATTGAATACCTTGGGGTGTCTTCTTTCCAAAATGGGGTCACATGTGGGGTATTTATACTGCCCTGGCATTCTAGGGGCCCCAAAGCGTGAGAAGAAGTCTGGTATCCAAATGTCTAAAAATGCCCTCCTAAAAGGAATTTGGGCACCTTTGCGCATCTAGGCTGCAAAAAAGTGTCACACATCTGGTATCGCCGTACTCAGGAGAAGTTGGGGAATGTGTTTTGGGGTGTCATTTTACATATACCCATGCTGGGTGAGAGAAATATCTTGGTCAAATGCCAACTTTGTATAAAAAAAATGGGAAAAGTTGTCTTTTGCCAAGATATTTCTCTCACCCAGCATGGGTATATGTAAAATGACACCCCAAAACACATTCCCCAACTTCTCCTGAATACGGCGATACCACATGTGTGACACTTTTTTGCAGCCTAGGTGGGCAAAGGGGCCCATATTCCAAAGAGCACCTTTAGGATTTCACAGGTCATTTACCTACTTACCACACATTAGGGCCCCTGGAAAATGCCAGGGCAGTATAACTACCCCACAAGTGACCCCATTTTGGAAAGAAGACACCCCAAGGTATTCCGTGAGGGGCATGGCGAGTTCCTAGAATTTTTTATTTTTTGTCACAAGTTAGTGGAAAATGCTTATTTTTTTTTTTTTTTTTTTCATACAAAGTCTCATATTCCACTAACTTGTGACAAAAAATAAAAAGTTCCATGAACTCACTATGCCCATCAGCGAATACCTTGGGGTCTCTTCTTTCCAAAATGGGGTCACTTGTGGGGTAGTTATACTGCCCTGGCATTCTAGGGGCCCAAATGTGTGGTAAGGAGTTTGAAATCAAATTCTGTAAAAAATGACCTGTGAAATCCGAAAGGTGCTCTTTTGAATATGGGCCCCTTTGCCCACCTAGGCTGCAAAAAAGTGTCACACATCTGGTATCTCCGTAATCGGGAGAAGTTGGGGAATGTGTTTTGGGGTGTCATTTTACATATACCCATGCTGGGTGAGAGAAATATCTTGGCAAAAGACAACTTTTCCCATTTTTTTATACAAAGTTGGCATTTTACCAAGATATTTATCTCACCCAACATGGGTATATGTAAAAAGACACCCCAAAACACATTCCTCAACTTCTCCTGAATACAGAGATACCAGATGTGTGACACTTTTTTGCAGCCTAGGTGGGCAAAGGGGCCCACATTCCAAAGAGCACCTTTCGGATTTCACAGGTCATTTACCTACTTACCACACATTTGGGCCCCTAGAATGCCAGGGCAGTATAACTACCCCACAAGTGACCCCATTTTGGAAAGAAGAGACCCCAAGGTATTCGCTGATGGGCATAGTGAGTTCATGGAAGTTTTTATTTTTTGTCACAAGTTTGTGGAATATGAGACTTTGTATGAAAAAAAATAAATAAAAAAAAAATCATCATTTTCCACTAACTTGTGACAAAAAATAAAAAATTCTAGGAACTCGCCATGCCCCTCACGGAATACCTTGGGGTGTCTTCTTTCCAAAATGGGGTCACTTGTGGGGTAGTTATACTGCCCTGGTATTCTAGGGGCCCAAATGTGTGGTAAGGAGTTTGAAATCAAATTCAGGAAAAAATGAGGAGTGAAATCCGAAAGGTGCTCTTTGGAATATGGGCCCCTTTGCCCACCTAGGCTGCAAAAAAGTGTCACACATCTGGTATCCCCGTACTCAGGAGAAGTTGAGGAATGTGTTTTGGGGTGTCTTTTTACATATACCCATGCTGGGTGAGATAAATATCTTGGTCAAATGACAACTTTGTATAAAAAAATGGGAAAAGTTGTCTTTTGCCAAGATATTTCTCTCACCCAGCATGGGTATATATAAAATGACACCCCAAAACACATTCCCCACCTTCTCCTGAGTACGGAGATACCAGATGTGTGACACTTTTTTGCAGCCTAGGTGGGCAAAGGGGCCCATATTCCAAAGAGCACCTTTCAGATTTCACAGGTCATTTTTTACAGAATTTGATTTCAAACTCCTTACCACACATTTGGGCCCCTAGAATGCCAGGGCAGTATAACTACCCCACAAGTGACCCCATTTTGGAAAGAAGAGACCCCAAGGTATTCGCTGATGGGCATAGTGAGTTCATAGAACTTTTTATTTTTTGTCACAAGTTAGTGGAATATGAGACTTTGTAAGAAAAAAAAAAAAAAAATCATAATTTTCCGCTAACTTGTGACAAAAAATAAAAAGTTCTATGAACTCACTATGCCCATCAGCGAATACCTTAGGGTGTGTAATTTCAGAAATGGGGTCATTTGTGGGGTGTTTGTACTGTCTGGGCATTGTAGAACCTCAGGAAACATGACAGGTGCTCAGAAAGTCAGAGCTGCTTCAAAAAGCGGAAATTCACATTTTTGTACCATAGTTTGTAAACGCTATAACTTTTACCCAAACCATTTTTTTTTTATCCAAACATTTTTTTTTTATCAAAGACATGTAGAACTATAAATTTAGAGCAAAATTTCTATATGGATGTCGTTTTTTTTGCAAAATTTTACAACTGAAAGTGAAAAATGTCATTTTTTTGCAAAAAAATCGTTAAATTTCGATTAATAACAAAAAAAGTAAAAATGTCAGCAGCAATGAAATACCACCAAATGAAAGCTCTATTAGTGAGAAGAAAAGGAGGTAAAATTCATTTGGGTGGTAAGTTGCATGACCGAGCAATAGACGGTGAAAGTAGTGTAGGTCAGAAGTGTAAAAAGTGGCCTGGTCTTTCAGGGTGTTTAAGCACTGGGGGCTGAAGTGGTTAAAGTTATCACCACATAAATTGACACGTTAGATTTGCAAAAAATGGCCTGGTCCTTAAGGTGAAAAATGGCAGGGTCCTGAAGGTATTAAACCTTGATTCTGTTACAGGGGTGAAATTGTGTTATAATACTACAGATTTTGTGGTGTTAACATAGTTTTTTTTTACATACGTAATTCCATTAATCCTTGATTCTGTAATTGAGGGAAATAGCAGTCTGATACTACTGATTTTGGGGTGTTCACATAGTTTTTTTTACATAAATAATTCCATTAAGCCTTGATTCTGTAATTGGGGTGAAATTGAAGCCTGATACTACTGATTTTGGAGTGTTCAAATAGTTTTTTGGGGGTTGTTCTTGTGATGGATCAGAAGAAGGGAAAAATAAACTGTGATGTCACCCTCTCCAGTCTGTTATGGGCCCCCTAATTGTATCAGCGTGTAACAGAACAAGCTCTGTAAAAATCTATGTGGAATCAGCAGACAGTGTAAAAGGAGTGCACTCTTTCACTCCATAGTCGAATCTTGGACCATTGCAGGGTTAATAGCTTAAAACTAAGATTTTATTTTTACATCATAATTGAAACTCTTTAATAACAAACTGTGAGACTATTTAAAACTCACAGCAGTCAGCAGAATTATGTCCTTCATCCTATTCATTAGATAAGGAATAGATCAATACCCATTGATATCTATTCACAGCATCACGCTGCTTAAGTAGCAGTGTAGCCACCTACATGCGCGAAAGAGCTGACTACATATCGTTTCTCAAGTATCTATAATCGCCCTATTATTAGTTTTAAGAAGGAATCATCTGCTTTTCTTACTGCTCTTAAAACACACAAACACACACTCTGCCTCCCGACATGTTTCGCTAGCCCCAACAGACATACCTGCCCTATCCCCTGAGGACGCTGGTTTGCCGGCAAAACATGTTGGGAGGCAGAGTGTGTGTTTTAAGAGCAGTAAGAATATAACACTCTCTGGTCTGCTAGAACTTAATTTTTTTTTTTTATGGAAAGACTCTAGATCAAGAGACATCAAAAGAGCATGAGAGAGATTGGCAAGTTATTCTTCATTTCTGGGCAATTTGTGTATTGTCTGGGGGAAACTCTCTCTCATTACGGCAAGCACTTAGTATGCATAGTACATGGATTATTATACGCCAGGCTATACCCCTCTGGTTTTCTGGTAAAGTTATTCAAATTAGCTTTCTTAAGCCTGATTATAATTCTAGGAGATGTAAGATGTTCTAATTTTCATATATTTCCCTCATAAACCCAAAGGAGCAGTGACTGGCTTCCAATACTCCTCATGGATACTTGGCGCCCTCCATAAGGAAAAATAGTACTCCAATCAAGGCCTCTTGCTTATGTTATTTTTTTTTATCAGAAAAGCTAATTTGAATATTTTCCCCCAAAAACAAATTTTGAATTCCTGACAAAATGGATAAAGTTATTCTTTTTTAATTCTAGCTGATGGTAGACATATTAATTTGCATATATTTTCCTCAGAAACAAATTAGGGTGAACCATCTAGTGGCAATTGTTGGTAATTGTTTAATTCCTTTATTTAGCTGCCCAAAAGGAAGTGAAAGCACTCTCGGAAGAAGGAGGGCAGTCTCCTCCATGTCTGCATAGAAAGAGGACCTGTACTTTCTAGTCCATCCTTTTGTTGTATAGCCGATAAGCTGCTGAATATGTTGTAATTCAGGCTATCAGCAGCTATAAGAGCCACCCGGGTAGCCATAATGGTTCTATACTATGTTTGTATTGCCATATAAGATTTTGTATTAGAAGCTGGTATCTTTCCTGTTTCTCTACAGCCCAGTTTAGAACATGTTAGCCTACTGTGTGTTATTCATAATTGAACTTTATGTAATGCTATGGTCTAATGGCATGTATATTCTTATTTGTTCCTGTTTCACCCTAATCCTACATCCGGTTAATAAAGCAACAGACTTTCACCCAGTCTCTTTTATTGTCTAGTAGGAAGGTATTTAACTGCCTGTCGAATTCCGCATAGACTCTGGGGGTAAATGAAGTAGGCGCAGAACAATAGAAATAGTACTCACCCAAAGGTCCCCAAAGGCCTCTTAGTTAGAAAGGCCATTTCTGTCATTATTGCCCTGATAACGAATTTTTGTCCTGGAAGAACTATTATCCTTCTTATGCTAGGAAGCCGGTTTAAATGGCTGATGTGTAAGCTACACTCTACATTCCAGGTAGAGTGTCTCATTCCAGGTAGAGTGTCTCATTCCAGGTACCCAGCTCTTGCTGGGTAACTACCATTTAGCAGAGCGGAGTAAAGAAAATTTGCATGGCTGTCTGAGAGGCCTTGGTTGGGGTACAATTTCTGCTTTTGAAGGGCACCAATTATCATAAGGGAGTCAATGGTCCTCTTGGCTTCTAGAGAAAAAATATGAAAATAGCACATCTTACATATGCTGGCATCAGATAGGCTTAGGAATAGGGATGAGCGAACCCGAACTGTATAGTTCGGGTTCGTACCGAATTTTGGGGTGTCCGTGACACGGACCCGAACCCGAACATTTTCGTAAAAGTCTGTGTTCGGGTTCGGTGTTCGGCGCTTTCTTGGCGCTTTTTGAAAGGCTGCAAAGCAGCCAATCAACAAGCGTCATACTACTTGCCCCAAGAGGCCATCACAGCCTTGCCTACTATTGGCATGGCTGTGATTGGCCAGTGCAGCATGTGACCCAGCCTCTATATAAGCTTGGGTCACGTTGCGCTGCACGTCACTCTGCTGATTCAAGCATAGGGAGAGGTTGCAGCTGCGACGTTAGGGCGAGATTAGGCAGTGATTAACTCCTCCAAAAGACTTCATTCTGTGATCGATCTGCAGCTGTGGATCATTGAAGTGCTAGTATTGACTTGCTCACTTTTTTGAGGTTGCCCAGAGCGTTTTTAGATCACTTTTTTTCTGGGGTGATCGGCGGCCATTTTGTGACTTGTGGTGCGCCAGCACAAGCTATCACCAAGTGTGGCTATCATCAATAGTGTGGTTATTTTTTGCTATATCCTACATCAGCTGCAGGCTGAGCCTGTGTCACCGAAGTGCATTTAACCATCAACAGTCTGGTTATTTTTTGGCCATATACTACATCAGCTGCAGGCTGAGCCTGTGTCACCGAAGTGCATTTAACCATCAACAGTCTGATTATTTTTTGGCCATATACTACATCTGGTGCAGGCTGAGCCTGTGTCACCCAAGTGCATTTAACCATCAACAGTGTGGTTATTTTTTGGCCATATACTACATCAGGGGCAAGTTGAGCCTGTCACCCAGCGCCTAAAAAATAGACCTGACAATTCTATTTAACCAAATCTGTACTGTTTTAGCTGGTCAAGTTATTTGTAGTGACCGTAAAAGCACACTTTTTTTTCTGGGTTGAAAAACTAATCCCAAATTTGCCATTCTCCAAATAACTAGTTTCTGGTATTTGAGGCCTACTTGAAATCTATCCCAAAAAGGATATCTTACATTGAAGGTACTGATAGTGTCATTCAGAAAAACCTAAGACACACGCTACCGTGCAGATAGAAGTCTGATTCTGAGATTAAACCTTAACCTGTCACACAGTGCAAAAAAAAACAGGTCTCACATTTCTATTCAAGCAAATCTGTACTGTTTTAGCTGGTCAAGTTATTTGTAGTGACCGTAAAAGCACACTTTTTTTTCTGGGTTGAAAAACTATTCCCAAATTTGCCATTCTCAAAATAACTAGTTTCTGGTATTTGAGGCCTACTTGAAATCTATCCCAAAAAGGATATCTTACATTGAAGGTATTGATAGTGTCATTCAGAAAAACCTAAGACACACGCTACCGTGCAGATAGAAGTTTGATTCTGAGATTCAACCTTAACCTGTCACACAGTGCAAAAAAAAAACAGGTCTCACATTTCTATTCAAGCAAATCTGTACTGTTTTAGCTGGACAAGTTATTTGTAGCGACCGTAAAAGCACACTTTTTTTTCTGGGTTGAAAAACTATTCCCAAATTTGCCATTCTCAAAATAACTAGTTTCTGGTATTTGAGGCCTACTTGAAATCTATCCCAAAAAGGATATCTTACATTGAAGGTATTGATAGTGTCATTCAGAAAAACCTAAGACACACGCTACCGTGCAGATAGAAGTCTGATTCTGAGATTAAACCTTAACCTGTCACACAGTGCAAAAAAAAACAGGTCTCACATTTCTATTCAAGCAAATCTGTACTGTTTTAGCTGGTCAAGTTATTTGTAGTGACCGTAAAAGCACACTTTTTTTTCTGGGTTGAAAAACTATTCCCAAATTTGCCATTCTCAAAATAACTAGTTTCTGGTATTTGAGGCCTACTTGAAATCTATCCCAAAAAGGATATCTTACATTGAAGGTATTGATAGTGTCATTCAGAAAAACCTAAGACACACGCTACCGTGCAGATAGAAGTTTGATTCTGAGATTAAACCTTAACCTGTCACACAGTGCAAAAAAAAAACAGGTCTCACATTTCTATTCAAGCAAATCTGTACTGTTTTAGCTGGACAAGTTATTTGTAGCGACCGTAAAAGCACACTTTTTTTTCTGGGTTGAAAAACTATTCCCAAATTTGCCATTCTCAAAATAACTAGTTTCTGGTATTTGAGGCCTACTTGAAATCTATCCCAAAAAGGATATCTTACATTGAAGGTATTGATAGTGTCATTCAGAAAAACCTAAGACACACGCTACCGTGCAGATAGAAGTCTGATTCTGAGATTAAACCTTAACCTGTCACACAGTGCAAAAAAAAACAGGTCTCACATTTCTATTCAAGCAAATCTGTACTGTTTTAGCTGGTCAAGTTATTTGTAGTGACCGTAAAAGCACACTTTTTTTTCTGGGTTGAAAAACTATTCCCAGATTTGCCATTCTCCAAATAACTAGTTTCTGGTATTTGAGGCCTACTTGAAATCTATCCCAAAAAGGATATCTTACATTGAAGGTACTGATAGTGTCATTCAGAAAAACCTAAGACACACGCTACCGTGCAGATAGAAGTCTGATTCTGAGATTAAACCTTAACCTGTCACACAGTGCAAAAAAAAACAGGTCTCACATTTCTATTCAAGCAAATCTGTACTGTTTTAGCTGGTCAAGTTATTTGTAGCGACCGTAAAAGCACACTTTTTTTTCTGGGTTGAAAAACTATTCCCAAATTTGCCATTCTCCAAATAACTAGTTTCTGGTATTTGAGGCCTACTTGAAATCTATCCCAAAAAGGATATCTTACATTGAAGGTATTTATAGTGTCATTCAGAAAAACCTAAGACACACGCTACCGTGCAGATAGAAGTCTGATTCTGAGATTAAACCTTAACCTGTCACACAGTGCAAAAAAAAAACAGGTCTCACATTTCTATTCAAGCAAATCTGTACTGTTTTAGCTGGTCAAGTTATTTGTAGTGACCGTAAAAGCACACTTTTTTTTCTGGGTTGAAAAACTATTCCCAAATTTGCCATTCTCAAAATTGTGGTGAACGGGAACAATGAGGAAAACATCTAATAAGGGACGCGGACGTGGACATGGTCGTGGTGGTGTTAGTGGATGCCTGATTCTCTGCTATGACATGAAGACAGATTCTGTGCTGACATAAGGCCAGATTCTCTGTTACGGGACCTCTCTCCTCTGCCTGGGTGCCGGAGCCTAAATGTGTGACAGTGGCCTGTTCCAGTGGTGGGTGACGTGAAGCCTGATTCTCTGCTATGACATGAAGACTGATTCTGTGCTGACATAAGGCCAGATTCTCTGCTACGGGACCTCTCTCCTCTGCCTGGGTGCCTGGGCCTAAATGTGTGACAGTGGCCTGTTCCAGTGGTGAGTGACGTGATGCCTGATTCTCTGCTATGACATGAAGACTGATTCTGCGCTGACATAAGGCCAGATTCTCTGTTACGGGACCTCTCTCCTCTGCCTGGGTGCCTGGGCCTAAATGTGTGACAGTGGCCTGTTCCAGTGGTGGGTGACGTGATGCCTGATTCTCTGCTATGACATGAAGACAGATTCTGTGCTGACATAAGGCCAGATTCTCTGTTACAGGACCTCTCTCCTCTGTCTGGGTGCCGGGGCCTAAATGTGTGACAGTGGCCTGTTCCAGTGGTGGGTGACGTGAAGCCTGATTCTCTGCTATGACATGAAGACAGATTCTGTGCTGACATAAGGCCAGATTCTCTGTTACGGGACCTCTCTCCTCTGCCTGGGTGCCTGGGCCTAAATGTGTGACAGTGGCCTGTTCCAGTGGTGGGTGACGTGAAGCCTGATTCTCTGCTATGACATGAAGACTGATTCTGCGCTGACATAAGGCCAGATTCTCTGTTACGGGACCTCTCTCCTCTGCCTGGGTGCCTGGGCCTAAATGTGTGACAGTGGCCTGTTCCAGTGGTGGGTGACGTGAAGCCTGATTCTCTGCTATGACATGAAGACTTATTCTGTGCTGACTTAAGGCCAGATTCTCTGTTACGGGACCTCTCTCCTCTGCCTGGGTGCCTGGGCCTAAATGTGTGACAGTGGCCTGTTCCAGTGGTGGGTGACGTGATGCCTGATTCTCTGCTATGACATGAAGACTGATTCTGCGCTGACAGAAGGCCAGATTCTCTGTTACGGGACCTCTCTCCTCTGCCTGGGTGCCTGGGCCTAAATGTGTGACAGTGCCCTGTTCCAGAAGTGGGTGACGTGATGCCTGATTCTCTGCTATGACATGAAGACTGATTCTGCGCTGACATAAGGCCAGATTCTTTGTTACGGGACCTCTCTCCTCTGCCTGGGTGCCTGGGCCTAAATGTGTGACAGTGGCCTGTTCCAGTGGTGGGTAACGTGAAGCCTGATTCTCTGCTATGACATGAAGACAGATTCTGTGCTGACATAAGGCCAGATTCTCTGTTACGGGACCTCTCTCCTCTGCCTGGGTGCCTGGGCCTAAATGTGTGACAGTGGCCTGTTCCAGTGGTGGGTGACGTGAAGCCTGATTCTCTGCTATGACATGAAGACTGATTCTGCGCTGACATAAGGCCAGATTCTCTGTTACGGGACCTCTCTCCTCTGCCTGGGTGCCTGGGCCTAAATGTGTGACAGTGGCCTGTTCCAGTGGTGGGTGACGTGAAGCCTGATTCTCTGCTATGACATGAAGACTTATTCTGTGCTGACTTAAGGCCAGATTCTCTGTTACGGGACCTCTCTCCTCTGCCTGGGTGCCTGGGCCTAAATGTGTGACAGTGGCCTGTTCCAGTGGTGGGTGATGTGATGCCTGATTCTCTGCTATGACATGAAGACTGATTCTGCGCTGACAGAAGGCCAGATTCTCTGTTACGGGACCTCTCTCCTCTGCCTGGGTGCCTGGGCCTAAATGTGTGACAGTGGCCTGTTCCAGTGGTGGGTGACGTGATGCCTGATTCTCTGCTATGACATGAAGACAGATTCTGCGCTTACATAAGGCCAGATTCTCTGTTACAGGACCTCTCTCCTCTGTCTGGGTGCCTGGGCCTAAATGTGTGACAGTGGCCTGTTCCAGTGGTGGGTGACGTGAAGCCTGATTCTCTGCTATGACATGAAGACAGATTCTGTGCTGACATAAGGCCAGATTCTCTGTTACGGGACCTCTCTCCTCTGCCTGGGTGCCTGGGCCTAAATGTGTGACAGTGGCCTGTTCCAGTGGTGGGTGACGTGAAGCCTGATTCTCTGCTATGACATGAAGACTGATTCTGCGCTGACATAAGGCCAGATTCTCTGTTACGGGACCTCTCTCCTCTGCCTGGGTGCCTGGGCCTAAATGTGTGACAGTGGCCTGTTCCAGTGGTGGGTGACGTGAAGCCTGATTCTCTGCTATGACATGAAGACTTATTCTGTGCTGACTTAAGGCCAGATTCTCTGTTACGGGACCTCTCTCCTCTGCCTGGGTGCCTGGGCCTAAATGTGTGACAGTGGCCTGTTCCAGTGGTGGGTGATGTGATGCCTGATTCTCTGCTATGACATGAAGACTGATTCTGCGCTGACATAAGGCCAGATTCTCTGTTACGGGACCTCTCTCCTCTGCCTGGGTGCCTGGGCCTAAATGTGTGACAGTGGCCTGTTCCAGTGGTGGGTGACGTGATGCCTGATTCTCTGCTATGACATGAAGACAGATTCTGCGCTTACATAAGGCCAGATTCTCTGTTACAGGACCTCTCTCCTCTGTCTGGGTGCCGGAGCCTAAATGTGTGACAGTGGCCTGTTCCAGTGGTGGGTGACGTGAAGCCTGATTCTCTGCTATGACATGAAGACTGATTCTGCGCTGACATAAGGCCAGATTCTCTGTTACGGGACCTCTCTCCTCTGCCTGGGCCTAAATGTGTGACAGTGGCCTGTTCCAGTGGTGGGTGACGTGAAGCCTGATTCTCTGCTATGACATGAAGACTGATTCTGCGCTGACATAAGGCCAGATTCTCTGTTACGGGACCTCTCTCCTCTGCCTGGGTGCCTGGGCCTAAATGTGTGACAGTGGCCTGTTCCAGTGGTGGGTGACGTGATGCCTGATTCTCTGCTATGACATGAAGACAGATTCTGTGCTGACATAAGGCCAGATTCTCTGTTTCGGGACCTCTCTCCTCTGCCTGGGTGCCTGGGCCTAAATGTGTGACAGTGGCCTGTTCCAGTGGTGGTTGACGTGATGCCTGATTCTCTGCTATGACATGAAGACTGATTCTGCGCTGACATAAGGCCAGATTCTCTGTTACGGGACCTCTCTCCTCTGCCTGGGTGCCTGGGCCTAAATGTGTGACAGTGGCCTGTTCCAGTGGTGGGTGACGTGAAGCCTGATTCTCTGCTATGACATGAAGACTTATTCTGTGCTGACATAAGGCCAGATTCTCTGTTACTGGACCTCTCTCCTCTGCCTGGGTGCCTGGGCCTAAATGTGTGACAGTGGCCTGTTCCAGTGGTGGGTGACATGAAGCCTGATTCTCTGCTATGACATGAAGACTGATTCTGCGCTGACATAAGGCCAGATTCTCTGTTACGGGACCTCTCTCCTCTGCCTGGGTGCCTGGGCCTAAATGTGTGACAGTGGCCTGTTCCAGTGGTGGGTGACGTGAAGCCTGATTCTCTGCTATGACATGAAGACTGATTCTGCGCTGACATAAGGCCAGATTCTCTGTTACGGGACCTCTCTCCTCTGCCTGGGTGCCTGGGCCTAAATGTGTGACAGTGGCCTGTTCCAGTGGTGGGTGACGTGATGCCTGATTCTCTGCTATGACATGAAGACAGATTCTGTGCTGACATAAGGCCAGATTCTCTGTTTCGGGACCTCTCTCCTCTGCCTGGGTGCCTGGGCCTAAATGTGTGACAGTGGCCTGTTCCAGTGGTGGGTGACGTGATGCCTGATTCTCTGCTATGACATGAAGACTGATTCTGCGCTGACATAAGGCCAGATTCTCTGTTACGGGACCTCTCTCCTCTGCCTGGGTGCCTGGGCCTAAATGTGTGACAGTGGCCTGTTCCAGTGGTGGGTGACGTGAAGCCTGATTCTCTGCTATGACATGAAGACTTATTCTGTGCTGACATAAGTCCAGATTCTCTGTTACGGGACCTCTCTCCTCTGCCTGGGTGCCTGGGCCTAAATGTGTGTTAGTGGCCTGTTCCAGTGGTGGGTGACGTGATGCCTGATTCTCTGCCTTGACATGAAGACTAATTCTGCGCTGACATAAGGCCAGATTCTCTGTTACGGGACCTCTCTCCTCTGCCTGGGTGTCTGAGCCTAAATGTGTGACAGTGGCCTGTTCCAGTGGTGGGTGACGTGATGCCTGATTCTCTGCTATGACATGAAGACAGATTCTGTGCTGACATAAGGCCAGATTCTCTGTTACAGGACCTCTCTCCTCTGTCTGGGTGCCGGGGCCTAAATGTGTGACAGTGGCCTGTTCCAGTGGTGGGTGACGTGAAGCCTGATTCTCTGCTATGACATGAAGACTGATTCTGCGCTGACATAAGGCCAGATTCTCTGTTACGGGACCTCTCTCCTCTGCCTGGGTGCCTGGGCCTAAATGTGTGACAGTGGCATGTTCCAGTGGTGGGTGACGTGATGCCTGATTCTCTGCTATGACATGAAGACTGATTCTGCGCTGACATAAGGCCAGATTCTCTGTTACGGGAGCTCTCTCCTCTGCCTGGGTGCCTGGGCCTAAATGTGTGACAGTGGCCTGTTCCAGTGGTGGGTGACGTGAAGCCTGATTCTCTGCTATGACATGAAGACTTATTCTGTGCTGACATGAAGCCAGATTCTCTGTTACGCGACCTCTCTCCTCTGCCTGGGTGCCTGGGCCTAAATATGTGACAGTGGCCTGTTCCAGTGGTGGGTGACGTGATGCCTGATTCTCTGCTATGACATGAAGACAGATTCTGTGCTGACATAAGGCCAGATTCTCTGTTACGGGACCTCTCTCCTCTGCCTGGGTGCCTGGGCTTAAATGTGTGACAGTGACCTGTTCCAGTGGTGGTTGACGTGAAGCCTGATTCTCTGCTATGACATGAAGACTGATTCTGTGCTGACATGAAGCCAGATTCTCTGCTATGGCATGAAGAGACTGATTCTGTGCTGACATGAAGCCAGATTCTTTGCTATGGCATGAAGAGACTGATTCTCTGCTGACGTGAAGCCAGATTCTCTGCTATGGGACCTCTGTCCAATTGATATTGGGTCATTTTTATTTTTTTAATTTTTATTTTAATTCATTTCCCTATCCACATTTGTTTGCAGGGGATTTACCTACATGTTGCTGCCTTTTGCAGCCCTCTAGCTCTTTCCTGGGCTGTTTTACAGCCTTTTTAGTGCCCAAAAGTTCGGGTCCCCATAGACTTCAATGGGGTTCGGGACGAAGTTCGGGTCGGGTTCGGATCCCGAACCCGAACATTTCCGGGAAATTCGGCCGAACTTCTCGAACCCGAACATCCAGGTGTTCGCTCAACTCTACTTAGGAAAGCTAATTTGAAAATATCTTTCCCAGAATCCCAGAGGGGTGTTATCTAGCTTACAATACTCCACACATGTACTACCTACACTAGACACTTTCTGTAATGAGAATTTGCCCAGAATGAGTAATTGCCCAGAAACATGGTAGTACTCTAGGCTATCTCTAACAGAATCTGAATTTTTTGTTAAATTTGCAATTAATTCCAAAACAATAAAACTGATTTATATATACCATCATATATAAAAGAAAAATCACAGAAAATAATGCACTAACACAATAGATGCAAACATTATATGTAGATAAAGCCCTCATTCTGATATGATAAAATCTGAGACTCTCGGCCAATATATCTTATCTGTTTCTGTGATTTTTTTTACTAGTTTGTTCTATACTCTTGAAGGAGGTGAATTTTCTTTTAGTCCCCTTTCACACTAGCGAGTTTTCCACGCGGGTGCAATGCGTGACGTAAACGCATTGCACCCGCACTGAATCCAGACCCATTCATTTCAATGGGTCTGTGTAAATGAGTGTTGTTTTTCATTCATCACTTCTGCGTTGCGTGAAAATCGCTGAATGTTCTATATTCAGTGTTTTTGAAAAAGGCATCCTGAAGCAAGTGTGGATGAAATGAGTTTTTTAACTGATGGTTGCTAAGATATGTTGGTTGTAAACCTTCAGTTTTTTTATCATGCGTGTGAAAAATGCATCAAAACGCATTGCACCCACGTGGAAAAAACTGAACACAATTGCAGACAAAACTGACTGAACTTGCTTGCAAAATCGCGCGATTAAAACTGAACACACCCTGAACGCATCCGGACCTAAACCGTCACGCTCGTGTGAATGGGGCCTTATAAATGTAGCCATGCACATCCGCATATTCATTTGTCATATCGTGCAGGATGTTTTTTATTTTTTTTGTTTCTGTGATTTTTTACTCGTTTATATATACCCTCACCTACTGTGTCCTTCCTCCATACCTTGTTATTTGTAAGCTGTCACGGGCAGGGCCCTCTCTCCTTCTGTACCAGCTTGTAAGTCGTCTTGTTCATGCTTATTGCAATTGTCTGTATTAGATAGGTACCCCTTTTCATATGTACAGCGTCATGGAATGAATGGCGCTTTAATAACAATATATATACACTGCTCAAAACAATAAAGGTAACACAAAAATAACACATCCTAGATCTGAGTTAATTAAATATTCTTCTGAAATACTTTGTTCTTTACATAGTTGAATGTGCTGACAACAAAATCACACAAAAATAAAAAAATGGAAATCAAATTTTTCAACCCATGGAGGTCTGGATTTGGAGTCACACTCAAAATTAAAGTGGAAAAACACACTACAAGTTGGAACTTTGATGTAATGTCCTTAAAACAAGTCAAAATGAGGTTCAGTAGTGTGTGTGGCCTCCACGTGCCTGTATGACCTCCCTACAACGCCTGTGCATGCTCCTGATGAGGTGGCGGACAGTCTCCTGAGGGATCTCCTCCATGACCTGGACTAAAGCATCTGCCAACTCCTGGACAGTCTGTGGTGCAACGTGAAGTTGGTGGATAGAGCGAGACATGATGTCCCAGATGTGCTCAATTGGATTCAGGTCTGGGGAACGGGCGGGCCAGTCCATAGCATCAATGCCTTCGTCTTGCAGGAACTGCTGACACACTCCAGCCACATGAGGTCTAGCATTGTCTCGCATTAGGAGGAACCCAGGGCCAACCGCACCAGCATATGGTCTCACAAGGGGTCTGAGGATCTCATCTCGGTATCTAATGGCAGTCAGGCTACCTCTGGCGAGCACATGGAGGGCTGTGCGGCCCTCCAAAGAAATGCCACCCCACACCATTACTGACCCAATGGCAAACCGGTCATGCTGGAGGATGTTGCAGGCAGCAGAACGTTCTCCACGGCGTATCCAGACTCTGTCACGTCTGTCACATGTGCTCAGTGTGAACCTGCTTTCATCTGTGAAGAGCACAGGGCGCCAGTGGCCAATTTGCGAATCTTGGTGTTCTCTGGCAAATGCCAAACGTCCTGCACAGTGTTGGGCTGTAAGCACAACCCCCACCTGTGGACGTCGGGCCCTCATATCACCCTCATGGAGTCTGTTTCAGACCGTTTGAGCAGAAACATGCACATTTGTGGCCTGCTGGAGGTCATTTTGCAGGGCTCTGGCAGTGCTCCTCCTGTTCCTCCTTGCACAAAGGCGGAGGTAGCGGTCCTGCTGCTGGGTTTTTGCCCTCCTACGGCCTCCTCCACGTCTCCTGATGTACTGGCCTGTCTCCTGGTAGCGCCTCCATGCTCTGGACACTACGCTGACAGACACAGCAAACCTTCTTGCCACAGCTCGCATTGATGTGCCATCCTGGATAAGCTGCACTACCTGAGCCACTTGTGTGTGTTGTAGACTCCGTCTCATGCTACCACTAGAGTGAAAGGACCGCCAGCATTCAAAAGTGACCAAAACATCAGCCAGGAAGCATAGGAACTGAGAAGTGGTCTGTGGTCACCACCTGCAGAACCATTCTTTTATTGGGGGTGTCTTGCTAATTGCCTATAATTTCCACCTGTTGTCTATCCCATTTGCACAACAGCATGTGAAATTGATTGTCACTCGGTGTTGCTTCCTAAGTGGACAGTTTGATTTCACAGAAGTGTGATTGACTTGGATTTACATTGTGTTGTTTAAGTGTTCCCTTTATTTTTTTGAGCAGTGTATATATATACACAGGAGAAAATTCAAAAAGCCAGCAGCACTCCAGTAAAGTCAAAAAATCAACGTGGTTTATTCACCCAGTGTCAAATAGCAGCGACGTTACAACCGCTTGTTGTGGTCTTTCTCAAGCTATGTGAACATGTGTTAAAACAGCAGTATATAAAGGTGTACCAATTCATTACATAAAATATCCAATTAAAATAAAAACAATCACAATTCATAGGAGCTATGTTTAAATAAATATATACTCATTAACATCAATGTGAAATTACATATAATACAGATAAAGTGACAGTGCCTCGTGCCAAAATACATAGTACATGACAAAAGTGCATGATCAAATATAATTGATAATTAAAAATACAAGTGTTCCCAATGTGTGGTGTTGATTAAAAACAAAACAAGTTGGTAAACTGTGTCAGCCGAGCATCACGGTCTCGAGAGCATCCACATTCAGTTAATGCGCATGCGCAAAATTGCTAGATCCAGCGATATCCCAGGCGCAAAAAACTCTATGGAAATCTCAACAAAGATGCCCAAATCTGAGGATATCTACATGTGCGCATGTCTGAGCAATGGTTGCCACCCAAAACAAGGTCATGTGATCATAGTCACATGATCCAGATCAAAACAAGTAAACATGGTCACTAATACATACAGAATCACAGCGACTGACAGCGAATCTAGACTGTGTCAGCAGTCATTGATTCACTAATGGTAGGTGGTGGAGACGCCGCCATGGATCCCCAGGGCCAAGCTTCCCCCCAACTTCCTACACGCTGTATAGACCCAAAAGTGATCAAAGTAAACTAATATAAAACGCAGGATTGAGAGTGTCTCACAGTCAAAACCGACCAGGTCAGCAGTCAGGTCATCACTGTTGTAGAGAGGCGAAAGCGTTGGCACGGGTCACCGTGTCAAACCGTCAACAGCGGCCCAAAAAGACTTTGAACAAATCCAAACGTATGGCAAATATAAATAGAAAACGGACATAGTGTAACCCCTGGATCAGGGGGAAACACCATCCCAATATTTCCAGAGAATGTCACAGATAGTCATATGTACAGGTGGACAAAAAATTGCAATTTACAGCATGACACATGTATAGTACTATATAAACGTGGCCATCCTATAATTGTTGACAATATATAAAAAAAAACGGAATGTGGATAGCTGGTGTAAGGCCGCGATGCTCGAATCATCACACCGGATGCCCACTGGAGTTGTAACTCGTAGCTGAATCTAAAAATAATTTTATAAGAAAGAGAAATTATTACTCATTGTATAATATACTTATAAACTATAAGTCGAGTTGTTTACACACATGTCCAAAAGGACTACACCAGGGAAGGAGAACAACACGACACATGGGGAGAGATACCACTAGTTCACCCTGAAGTCAACGTTCAGGCCGTTTGGTTTAAGTGTCTTCAAAGTTAATATCCAAAATAATTCTCGCTTTTTAAGGAGAGCTTTCCTATCACCACCACGTCTGCCCATCTGTACCTGCTCCAATACACGAAACCTCAGGTCTTTTTCAGAATGACCTGCCAATGTTTGGAGACTGGCAAATCCATTTTCTCCTTCCTAATGGAATATCTATGTTGGTTTAAACGTGTTTTGACATCCCACATGGTCTCTCCAACATACCACGCCTCACATGGACATGACAGTAGGTAGACCACGTGGGACGAATCACACGTCAAGTATTGAGCAATCTTGATTGTTTTATTTGTCACTGGATTAAGGAAGGAGTCCCCCTTGAGCATGAGGCAACAATTCACACAGTGGTAGCATGGATAGCAACCAGAGTGACCTCACAGTGGTCCTGTTGCTGCCCACATCAGACCTGACTAATCTATCACCCAAGTTCCGCCCCCTACGGTAGGAGAAAAGTGGGTGTATCCGAAACTCCTCAATCTGAGGAAAACTGTTACCAAAAATCTTCCAATGTTTTCTGATGACAGACGCAATTTGCGGACTGTCAGCCGAATACTGTGAGATAAAAGGAATGCGTATTCCTGGTTAGTGTCAACCCGCAACCTACTCTCTGCAATGAGTTTCTTGGGATACCCTCGAACTGCAAATTTCTTGCTCATTTCCATAAAACATAAGTCCCTGGTGGATTTATTCCTCACAATCCTCTTAACACGAAGGAATTGGCTGTAGGGTAATGTCTGAACCATGGAACGTGGGTGGTGGCTAAGCGTAACAAAGTATTCTCATCAGTATTTTTTACATACAAATCAGTGGTTAAACCCTGTCCATTGACCTGAACCTCTGTATCCAGAAATGTTCGTTTTTTTTTATATATATACATATATTCACTTTTCTCTAGGTCCTCCTGGAGCAGCAGGAACACCAGGAATGAGAGGCAGCACTGGACCACCAGGAAAACAAGGACCTAATGGAGATCTTGGACTAACTGGTAAAGGGGTTCCTGAAAATATTCTTTCAGATGTGTTCTATGTAACATAGAAATATTCTACTTGACTATTATATTTACACTTCCAAATAATTTTACTTTTATGCTTATCTGCATAGGATTACCTGGGCAGAAAGGTGAAAGGGGAAATAATGGATCACCAGGTATGTATTATTATTATTATTTATTAATAGAGCGCCATTCATTCCATAGTGCTGTGCATATGAAAAGGGGTATACATACATAATACAGCATAATACAGACAATTGCACTAAGAACAAACAAGATGAGTTACAAACTGGTACAGAAGGAGACAGGGCCCTGCCCGTGAGGGCTTACAATCTACATGGTATGGGAGAAGGACACAGTAGGTGAGGGTGAAGTTGGTCATGGCGGTATAGAGCCAGCAGGGTCACTGGTTGTAGGCTTGTCTAAAGAGGTGGGTTTTTAGGTTTCTTTTGAAGGATTCCACTGTAGGTGAGAGTCTGATATGTTAGGGAAGCGAGTTCCAGAGTGTGGGGGATGCACGGCAGAAATCTTGGAGGTGATTGTGGGAAGAGGTGATAAGAGGAGAGGAGAGAAGGAGGTCTTGTGAGGATCAGAGAGTGAGTGTGGGGATGTATCGGGAAAGTAGCTCAGAGATGTAGGGAGGGGACAGGTTGTGGACGGCCTTGTATGTATTTGTTAGTATTTTTAACTGAATTCGCTGGACAATGGGGAGCCAGTGAAGGGATTGGCAGAGGGGAGAGGCAGAGGAGTAACAGGGTGAGAGGTGGATTAGTCGGGCAGCAGAGTTGAGGATAGATTGAAAGGGTGCGAGAGTGCTCGATGGAAGGCCACAGAGGAGAATGTTGCAAGCATTTTTGCAGATTCAAAGTTAAGAAAAGCGAGGATGCAGGAGGTGTTTTTGAGTTGGAGGTGACTGGTGGAAAGGGCTTGGATGTGCAGTCGGAAGGAGAGGGCAGAATCCAAGGTCACTCCAAGGCGGCGGACTTAGCTGACCAGGGAGAGTGTGCTGCCATTGATCGTGATAGATAGGTCTGTTGGGGGGGTTGAGCAAGATGGTGGAAAGATGATAAATTCTGTTTTATCCATGTTAAGTTTTAGAAAGCGAGAGGAGAAGAAGGATGATATAGAAGATAGACATTGTGGGATTCTGGATAATAAGGTGGTGATGTCTGGACCAGAGAGGTAGATTTGTGTGTGTCATCAGCATAAGAGTGATACTGAAAGCCATGGGACTCTATGAGATGTCCCAGGCCAAAAGTGTAAATAGAGAAGAGCAGGGGTCCTAGGACAGAGCCTTATGGGACACCGACATAGAGGGAATGAGACGAGGAGGTGGTGTGAGAGTGGGAGACGCTAAACGTCCGGTCTGTGAGGTATGATGTGATTCAGGAGAGGGCCAGGTCAGTGATGCCAAGAGATTAGAGAGTTTGTAACAGAAGGGAGTGGTCGACAGTGTCAAAGGCAGAGGACAGGTCAAGGAGAAGGAGGACAGAGTAATGTTTTTTGGTTTTGGCTGTTAGTAGGTCATTGGTGACTTTGGTAAGGGTAGTCTCAGTCGAGTGGTGGGGTTGGAAGCCAGATTGTAGCCGGTCAAAGAAGGAACAGGAGGGGAGAGGACAGTTCCGAATGGACATGTTGTTCAAGTAGCTTTGAGGCATACGCAGGGGTGGGATTACAATTTTTAAGAACAGGTTCCCTACTCAATGGCAAATACGCGGCGTCACGACACATGTTTACATATACATACACAATATATATGAAACACACATACACATAAACACCCCATGTATACACTACACACACATACCACAAAACTTTTAAAAAGCCTAAGGAGCTAAACTATCAAAGTTAAAGTTTTTTTTTACAGCGCTGGCCCACACTTCTAACTCCTCCCAATGTCTATCTGTACATGTCCCAAGCCTGCTTAGTCTCCATTGTGCCCCCCACACAGTAGTTATGCCAGATCTGGGATGGTTGGGAGGTATGCATACATAAACAGACTATATAGACACTACACTCATATAATCACATATACAATATACACCATACAGTATATAAATGACCCCTAGGCTACATTTACAGTAGATTTACCTACACCATATACATTTTTTACACATTTGTACCTAGCACTAAATACATATTTGCATACATATTATATTCTGTGCTATCCAGAATACAGCACCACATACCTCTTACATCAAGTGACTTCTCCTCTGATGCAGACCTTCTCTTTCTTCATTTTCTCCTTTGAGAGCAGACCGCCATGATGATTTTTCACCCATCTCTTGTCTCGGCAGTTTGACAAAAGACATCTTAGGTTCCTACTTTTCTATCATCCTCATACCTTCTTAACAACTCACCTGCCACCTTTAATAATAATAATAATAATAATAATAATAATGTGCACTAGTTCAAAAATGCTCCCATTCTGTGTGCCAGAACAAAAAATTCCCTCAGTGCCCCCAGTTGAGCTTATGTCCCCTATAATGTGTGCACAGTGGCGTACCGCCAATATAGGCAGACTACGCCGTTTCTATGGGGCCCGCAGCGCAGGGGGGGCCTGCAGCGCACGGAAGACCCCGCCCCCTCCGTTTATTTTAGCTAAGTAAGCAAGCAATACTACTACTAGTGCAATCGTACACACACTGTGGGCGGCGCAGGGCCCGCGGCACTTGCCTTTGATCGGCGGGGCCTCCCCCTCCCCTATTAACCTGGCCAGCCTGCAGGTGTGTTCTAATTTTCACACTGGCCAATCAGTGCAAGTCAGCAGCACAAAGAGGCAGCTGCTGATTGGCCAGTGTTTGCGGGCAGCAGGGGCAGGCGCCGGACCGCCGGTCATACACTGTACTGTACACATTCAGTCTCTCTCTGAGTCTGTCTGACCTGAGCGACGAGTGAAGTAGGCAGCTGCCTGGCTGCACCCTGCATCGATCCCAGTCCCAGCCCCAGACTGAAGGACTGCCTGCCCGCTCCTGACTGGACACGGTTGGTGCCGGACTGCCGGTGGTTTGTTATATTGGGAAGGGTCCCCACTCCCCAGCCAGGAATGGAATGGATAGATAGGTTAATGCAGGCTGCAGCATTGCCAGGCAGCAGCAAGATAACTCATAGGGAGGGGGGGCCCATAGAGGACAGTCTGCTTTCCTCCTACTCTGTCCTGTATGGGCCCCCCCCGAATCCTCTATGACCCCCCCTAATGACCCCATTACCCCAAAATGTCCAGGGGGGAGGAGTAGGAGGAAAGCACACTGTCCTCTGAGCCTCCCCCCCCCCCGAGTCCTCTATGAGCCCCCAACCCCTAATGCCCCCCTAAAATGCCAGGGGGGGGGAGGAGTAGAAGGAAAGCACACTGTCCTGAGCATTTTGGGGGGCATTAAGGGTTTGGGGGGCTCATAGAGGACAGTCTGCTTTCCTCCTACTCTGTCCTGTATGAGCCCCCCCCCTGAATCCTCTATGAGCCCCCCTTATGCCCCCATTACCCCAAAATGCCCAGGGGGGGAGGAGTAGGAGGAAAGCACACTGTCTGTCCCCTATGAGCCAACCCCCCCCCCCCCCCCGAGTCCTCTATGAGCCCCCCAACCCCTAATGCCCCCCAAAATGCCAGGGGGAAGTAGAAGGAAAGCACACTGTCCTGAGCATTTTGGGGGGCATTAAGGGTTTTGGGGGCTCATAGTGGACAGTGTGCTCTCCTACTCCTCCCCCCGGGCATTTTGGGGGGGCATTAGGGGTTGGATAACCCCTCTAACTCCTTTCTGCTGATGCTGACAGTGCACATAGCCACCAATCATATTCCCCCAATTCCCCCACCCCCCAACACATCAGTCACCTTTGTGGGTGGGGGGGGGGGGGATATGATTGGTGGCTGTGTGCACACTCAGCATCAGCAGCAAGGAGTTAAAGCAAGTTTTTTAAGTTACTTTAACAAAGTTGGTTAATAAAAAGATTTGTCCATAATGGTTTCAGTAGGCCATGTATACAATTCTTTAATGGAGGTGTGGCATCGGAGGAGCCAGGACAGGAGGTGGGATGGGCCAGGGGTGGGTAGTGGGCGGGGTTAGGGTGCCCAATTCAGATTCTTGCTATGGGGCCCAGTGATTTATATGTACGCCCCTGTGTGTGCAAATATAAAACACCCCTATATAATGCGCCCAGTAAATGCTCACATAGTGCTTCTCTCCTTTTCCCCATAGTGCTTCCCCATAGTGCCCCCATAATGTGCCAGTATAAGATTCCCCCATAGTGTCCCCCAGAATGTGCTAGTATAAATGCTCCTTCTTAGTGCCCCCATAGTGTGCCTATATAATATGCCCCCATAGTGTTCTTCCTCCCCTCCAACACCATAGTGTCTCCATAATGTGCCAGTATAAGATGCCCCCATAGTGTTCCCTATGTGCTAGCAATGCCCCCAGTAGATGCCCCCATGTGCCAGCAATTCCCCCAGTAAATGCCCCCATAGTGTCCACATGTGCCAGCAATGTCTCCAGTAGATGCCCCCATAGTATCCACATGTGCCAGCAATGTCTCCAGTAGATGCCCCCCATAGTGTCCCCAATGATGTGCCAGTAGATGCCCCCATAGTGTCCCCATGTGCCAGCAATGTCCCCAGTAGAGGCGCTCATAATGTCCCCATGTGCCAGCAATGCCCCCAGTAGATGCCCCCATAGTGTCCCCCATGTGTTAGCCATGCAGCCAGTAGATACTCCCATAATGTTGCATATGTGCAAACAGTGCCCCCAGTTTCACCACAGAAAAGCAAAAAAAAAGAAACCACTTACCTCCACCCTGTCAGCGATGCGATGCAGGCCTCTTCCGGCCTGTGTCCCACGCTGTATGGCTCAGGCGGCACAACTTATGCCAGCAGCCTATCAGAGGAACAGGGAAGGGAGATGCCTCTCCCTTGCCCTGCTGCAGTGTTCATCTGCATCGCCGTCCTGAAGACGGTGATACAGATGAATGTAGGGAGAGGAGCAGGGGTCAAGTCCTGGGAAAAAAAATGTGTGGGAACTCACCCAAGATCCACTGCCACCCAGACCCCCCCCCCCCCCAAAAAAAAATAATAATATATATATATATATATTTTGCAGAAAATTCAGGTCAACATAAAACATAAACAAAAACTGGCCTCAGGGGTGCTGGCTGGCATGGCCTCAGGGGTGCTGGCTGGCTTGGCCTCAGGGGTGCTGGCTATCTTAGCCTCAGGGGTGCTGACAGGCTTGGCCTCAGGGGTGCTGACAGGCTTGGCCTCAGGGGGTGCTGGCAGGCTTGGCCGGGCAGAAGGAGTGTGGGAGGATGTGAGGCCTTTTTTCTCCAAGCTGCTCCGGAAAAAAAGTATTTTTCATTATGACTCAGGTCAGACCACCAATCAGACCCCCAATGTTAATTAGACCTCAGCTAACAGCCCCAATAAGACCCCCAATGTTAATAAGACCCCAACAAGACCTCAGATCACACCTCAGCTCAGACCCCAATATGAATGACCCCAATCAGACCTCAGATAAGAGCCCCCATGCCTCATAGCAGCCCCCAGTAGCCTCATAGCACCCCCCAATAGCCTTATAGCAGCCCCCAGTAGCCTTATAGCAGCCCCTAGTAGCCTCTCACCAGCCCCCAGTAGCCTCTCACCAGCCCCCCGTAGCCTCTCACCATCCCCCAGTGCCTCTCCACCAGTCCCCAGTGCCTCTCCACCAGCCCCCAGTGCCTCTCACTAGCCCCCAGTGCCTCTCCATCAGCCCCCAGTGCCTCTCCATCAGCTCCCAGTGGCTCTCCATCAGCCCCCAGTGCACCCTTCCAGGTATTAAAATCATTGGTGAGCAGTGCGCCCTCCCCCCCTCCCCGGTATTAAAATCATTGGTGGGAAGTGCGCCCTCCCCCTTCCCTTCCCCAGTATAAAAAAATAATAATTGGTGGGCAGTGTGCCCCCCCCCCCGTAATCATTGGTGGGCATGGCGCCCTACCCCCCCCCCCCTCAGTATTAAAATCATTGGTGGGCAGTGCGCCCTCCCCAGTATTCACCATGGGAACGCCTCGGATTTAAAGTATACCATCGAATCTGTTTTCTCCAATCTGATGGTATATTTTAACTTCAAGCGTGTTACCTACAGAGGACCAGGAAGCGGTGAGTACAAAGCCTTCACCGCTTCCTGGTCCTTTTGCCCTGAAAGGGAACGGAGTTCCTGCAGGACTCGAGCCCTGGAGATGAGCGCTTACACAATGCAAGTGCTCATCTCCCGCCGCACCGGATCAGGATTCAGCCGGGTCTCCGATCCGGCTGTAATTTTAACAACCGGATCTGTAGAACCGGAGCGAACCGGCTGAATCCCATGCCTGGGGTTAGTGATAGGTTGAAGAGATGAATTAGGGCTGGGATAAAAACTGTGGTGAGGTTAGGGATGAGGTGGGATGGGATTGGGTCAAGTGCACAGGTGGTGAGATGTGATCTGGAGAGTAGAGTGGAGAGTTTTTCTTCTGTAATGGTGGAGAAGTGGGTTTTGGGAGAAGAGGACCGAGCAGTTGTGTAGAGGGTCTGTGGGGACTGTGTACTGAAGCTTTCTCTGATGTTGACTACAGTATCTTTTGTTTGAAGTATGTGGCAAAGTCCTCAGCTGAGATGAGGAGAGGGTGTGCGTGCTTGGGGATGGAGAAGGGAGTTAAAAGTGTTAAAAAGTTGTTTAGGGCTCTAGGACAGGGAAGCTGGTGGAGTAGAGAAGTCAGGGGCAATTCAGACCTTGTTCATTGTTATAAGAGTCAATCTGTCAGCATTTTTAGTTGACAGGCGGATGTATAGCCAAACCATTATAGTGGTATAATGACGCCAGTAAGTATAATCCTATAGTTCCCTGATTTTAATAAGCATATAACCCTGCACTTTTAAAATAATAATTGGTCTGGGCCCTAACATGGCTGTTTTGGTCTGAGCCCTAACATGGCTGTTTTGTAATAACATTTCTGGAGCATCTATTCTCTATGTTGTACCATTGCTCTATTATCCTTCTAGTTTGTGAACGAATTGCCAGCAGTTTGCAGTAAAAGTCCAACTGGGTGTTACCAGTTGAGGGTGTGTCCCTACACAGTATGCCACTGGCAGCACTGACTAGATAGTGCCAGACTGTGGAGGGACACACCCACGACTAGTCACACCCATTTGTACCTTTATTAAATACTTGTTACTGCATGGGTAATGCAAGTAGATACAAAAGCAGATATGACAGTCCTCTTAAAAGGGGTTAGCTGCTTTCCTATATTGTTGACCTGTCCACAGGATAAGTCATCAATATCAGATCATAAGGAATCCAACTCCCAGCACCCCAGCCAATCTATTCACTGTTGAACTTCTCACCATAAACATTTAAGTCAGCTGGTGTACAGGTAATTGCAGCTCCTCCATCCTATTCACTTTAATGGGAAGGAGCAGACAAAGTGGAAGAGCTGCAATTATACCTAGGTACTGGAAGTTGGGCCCCAGCCGATCTGATATTGATGACCTATCGTGATCGGTCATCAGGATAGGAAACTGGCCAACCCCTTTAGGAGTCTTTTTTTTTTATCAATGTCTTTTGAGACATATTTCCTTATATTTATTTATTATTTAGCACTATATGTTTTTGCACAGTGGCTTCTAACATTATGCAGGTTATTACTGAAAATTAATTGTGAAGTGGTTGTTTCCAACATTAATTATACTGATTGTAGGTGGCAGAATTGCACTGTTGGCGGGGTCATTAATTTTCCTCGAAGAGGATGTTTTGGTATAAACAGTAATGTGCTTGGGTAGAGAATTAATTTTCTCCAGTGGATAGCTAGATGAATTTTAGTAATTCCTTGTGGGTGTTGTACCCACCATGTTCAAAGCAAGTGTTCACTTCAGAGGCAGGGTGTGATAGGGTGACACTGAGATAATACACTGAATCTGAAGTGTTTCTTTCAAAAAAGAAAACAGGAAAAAGAAAATTCCCGTTTAGCACTTTGCCATATATGTAAAAGTCTGAACTATTAAAATATGTTATTTATCTTGCATGATGCTCGAAAGTAATCCAAATGGTACCAATTAAAACTACAGCACACTCCACAAGAAATAAAAAACAAGCCCTCACACAGATACATTGATGGAAATAAAATAATGATTAAACCTGTCACTATGAAATGCAGTGCATGCAGGCAGCATGCCTACAATTTGTATATTTAATTTCTGCTCTGAGTTCAGTTGTACATGTGGGGGTCTTATCAATGATTGTGTATACGGTATGCAGAGATAGCTGTCAGTCACTGATAAGATGCCCCCCGTGTACAAGTGAACTCAGAAAGTACAGAGATTTAAATGCATAAAGTTACAAGTTATAAGAAGGGATGAGCGAACCCAAGCCGGAATGTTCGGGATCGTACCGAAGATTACTGTGTCCAGGTCTGTGTTCAGATTTTAAATAAACTTGTTGAAAGGTTGCAGCAGAAATCCACAAGCTTTTAAACTGTGGGAACTTGGGAACTTGGAAGCCATCACAGTGATGCCTAGTATTTGCCCTGCAAACAAATGCCAGATCACTTGTTGTGCAGCTATTCTGCTCTGACTATTGTAGGGACAGGATGCTGCTGCACTCCTAACAATGTTAGGTTTTTAATGTCGCTCTGTGGGTGACCTATAGGTAGTGATGAGCGGACTGGTGGATGTTCGGGTTCGATTGTTTTGGTCGGAAATTGTTTCAAAGTTCTGTTTGGGTTCCGAACCTGACCTGAACTTGATCCCAAACACTGAAACCCATTGAAGTCAATGGGGATCTGAACTGGAGATGAAAACTGGCTGTAAAAAAAGTCATAAAAAGGGGTCTGCAAAAGGAACCAAAATGGTGGTAAGAGCAGTACAATTGCCCTGCAAACAAATGTGGATAAGGAAATTACTTTACATAACATAAAATACATAACAATAAAAAATAATAATCTTTAACCAAGAGGCGGAGGTCCAAGTAGAGTAGGAAGTTAAGGAGGCTGTATACGTGGTTGTGTAGGTGGAAGAGGTGGAGTAGGTGGAGGAGGAAGCCAACACTGTTTTTGTAGGGGTTTTGTTCTTTAATTTTATTAAATTTGTCTGTTAGCCTTTTTTTGGGGTGCGGCTGGAAGAGGCGGAGGAGACGGAGAAGGTAGCCAACACTTTTTATTATTTATTTATTATTTTTCATTAATTTTCTTTGTTTGTTTTTTGGTTTGTGGAGGCCCCAATACATTGGGAAATAGTGAAGAGAACGCACAAAGTGCGCTGGAGTATAAGAATGGCTGGGTGCAGCCGATATACCTCTCTACTCTGCCAAAGGTACAAACAAGTCCTGTGGGATCCCTGCAAGGCTCATTTGAATGAACGTGAGCTTGTCCACGTTGGCTATGGACAGGCGGATGCACCTATCTGTGATCCTCCTCCACCTGGAGCTTCCACTGAGCCCCGACTGTCAAGTGGGAATGCCATTAGTAGCGTGTCTACCAGCGTGCGCTTGTACTCGCACATTTTCTGATCAGGCTCCAGTGATGGAAGTAAGGACAGCACCTTGTCCAGCAGGGTGGCCACCCAGTACTCAGCACTGAAAAGAATGAGGGCAACTCGATGGTCATTGCGCAGGCACTGTAGAATGTAGTCGCTCATGTGTGCCAGGCTGCCCAGAGGCAACAGCAAGCTGTCCTCGGTGGATGATGTATTGTCTGTGTCCTTTGTATCTCCCCAGTCACGCTCCAGTGATACTGTGAGCTGATTTGAGTGCCAACCTGCTGAGAACGCAGATCCTCCTCCTTCTCATCATTATCATCCTCCTTATCCTCCAAAACTGTCCACCTGACCGCTGTTGGTGGAGGAACCCACCCTCTGAGCCAGCTGTGGACAACTGGCCTGATAACCATGGGAATGATCCCTGTTCCTCCTCCTCTTCCTCCTGTGCCACATCCTCATCCATGATTGTCCGAAGCAGTTTTTCAAGGAGACATAGAAGTAAGATAGTAACGCTGAGGATGGCCATGTTGGTAGAGTACTCGAAACAGCACAAAACAGCACACACATCCCGCATGGAGGTCCACTTGCTGGTAGTGAAGTGGTGCTGTTCCGCAGAGTGACTCACCTGTGTGTGCTGCATCTGAAACTCCACTATCGCCTGCTGCTGCTCGCACAATCTCTCCAGCATGTGCAATGTGGGGTTCCACCTTGTGGGTATGTCGCCTATGAGGCAGTGAGTGGGAAGGCAGAGGTTACACTGCAGAACAGACAGCAGGGTGAAAAAGCCGAAACTGCGCACAGATGGCCTGCACTTTCTGCAGCAGCTTTGACATGCCGGGGTAATTTTTCAGGAACCTCTGCACCACCAAATTCAGCAAATGCATCAGGCAAAGATGTGCGTCAAATCGGCTAGGCCCAGAGCTGCTACGAGATTTTTCCCATTGTCGCACATCACCAGGCTGGGTTTGATGCTCAGCGGCACCAAACACTCATCTGTCTGTTCTTCAATGCCATCCACAGCTCCTACGTGGTGTGGGACTTTTCTCCCAAACAGAGGAGTTTCAGAACAGCCTGCTGTCGTTTCCCCCTGGCTGTGCTAAAGTTGGTGGTGCAGGTGTTGCACTGATGTGATGAGAAGGCGGTAGAAGAGGAACAGGAGGAGGAAGGGGAGGAGGAGAAGGCGCCAGGAGGCACCAAGTAATGCAATCCTTGATGGTGGTAGGACATACGTCAAACCGCTTGACACTTCAGACTCAGCCACCACTACATTTGCCCAGTGGGCAGTTAGGGAGATATATCCTTTTTGCCTGTGCGTACTGGTCCACGTATCAGTAGTTATTTGTACCTTGCCACTGATGACGTTGTGCAGCGCACACCTGATTTTTTTCCACCACTTGTTTGTGCAGGGTAGGGACAGTCCACCTGGAAAAGTAGTGGCGGCTGGGAAACACGTACCGTGGGACAGCCGCTGTCATTATGTTTTAAAAACTGTCCGTCTCCACCAGATGGAATGGCAGCATTTCAAAGACCAGGAATTTGGAAATGCTGGCATTCAGTGCCAGGGCTCTCAGGTGGATGGTGGGGGGGGGGGGGGGGGGGGGTTCCTCCTCTGTCTCTTCAGTGTTTGGGGACACTGGTGGTGGTGTTGTTGTCACATCCTCACTTTGATAGCCCTGTCGCTCTAGATAGGGAGGAAAGGCCGAAATCACAGAAGAAGAGGGAGCAGGAGGAGCCGCAGATCTGGTGGAGGTAAAATTTCCTCACTTAAGGGGGAAAAAATTCCTTCCCGACATCAGTGAAGTAAGAGCCGGTATTTTCAGGTGTCAGCGGCAGCTAATGCTGATTGATACTTTGCTATTTTAGTATGGCTGTATAGCTGATCCAGGACGGCTCTTACTGGGAGTAATCAAAGTAATGGATGGGTGACTACTCCCCACGTTCCAGGCCGAGTCTTGACTGGCGTAAAAAAAAAAAAAACAGCCAGCAGTGTCAGCTGGGAGTGATTACCTCTCTCTCACAGAGGAGCTTATCCCAACTACCAGAGTGAGTCCCCACAAAAAAAAAAAATTATATGTATTAAGGCAATTTGCCTGGATTTGTGGGAGGGGCTGAGTTCCGCCTCCAGCCTATTTAAGGCACTCCCCTTACCTGGCTCCTGCACCGTCTGAGGTCTGAGCTTTTGGAGAGGAAGTCGCTTGTGGAGTTACTGAAGAGTTACTTGCGAGTTGCTGAGTTTGTGGAAGTTTTTCGTTGCCATCAGTGTTCTGGATTTGGAGCATTCCTGTTCCATTCGTCCTGCTTCACCCGGTTCACTGTGGGTCGCGTTTGCCCGATAAACTGTGAGTCATCCACACGGTACAGCACGGGCCTCACTGTTTTGTCCCCTGTACCAATTCATTTCATTTCACCATCGTCGCACTCATGTCACGTTTTTCTCGCTTACAAGTCACTTGCCATTTCATGTCTGTCATGCCTTTTTGGATTATGCATAGGGATACAACTACACAGTAGCCCTACTCCAGTCACCAACCCTGCAGTAAGCCAACCCAGGTTATTGTTCCTGTGCTTTTACCTCCCATTCCAGTTCTCATTTCTATCACCACCCTGCAACTCACTTACATTCGTGCCCCCCCCTTTTCATGTCAAGCAGCCATGGCCAGAAGTTCACACACTTGCTCACATGACCTTCCGTAGCACACAGGCCACACTGCACACACCCTCCCTTCATGGTCAGCACCGCTCGATATGCGCCGCTGACAGGGCCCCCTCTGCCTCCGATCGGATCCTCCGCCCTCCTG
This sequence comes from Bufo bufo, assembly GCF_905171765.1. Taxonomy (NCBI): domain Eukaryota; kingdom Metazoa; phylum Chordata; class Amphibia; order Anura; family Bufonidae; genus Bufo; species Bufo bufo. Next base: position 220,411,012 of record NC_053394.1, read on the forward strand.
GCACGCTGCCGATGGCGGCCGGCCGCGTCTACATGGCTGGTGTGCGCACGTGTGGCCGGCGGTACTGCGCATGCGTGGCGGATTCCGGCAGCGCATGCGCAGTATCCCGATGGGCGTCCGCCGCCGCAGCCAGTACAGGGAGCCGCCGGCGGCGCTGTCCGGCCTCTCGGCTAGCCGGCGGAGCTCCGGAGCCCCAAAGAAATATTATAAGATGGCTTGTCATCTATCAAGCAAGGCTGTAGAGGGTGCCCTCCAATATGGCATAATGATATACAGTGTACAAATAACCAAACCTAATTATAAATACCATACAGCATGGGGCCTAAATAACAGTGCTGTACGTAGACCAATTACACTTCCACCCACAGGGGAAGATTGGGAACGTAAAGTGTCCCTGGGAAAAACTAAAAGTGGCCAACACATGAAGGCAGGACCAACACAAGTAGGTGAGGCCAGCAGTACCACAGTGCTACCCAGAATACTGCCCAAGCGGAAACAAATACCACACTGCAGCATAATATACTGGCCAGCAGAACCAAATACCACAGTGCTGTATAAAATATTACTCCAGCAGCACAAAATACCTCCCTACAATCTGCTGCCCTCTTTTGGCCAGCACCAGCAACCATGTTCTTTTCTCCTCCAGTTGTCTCTAATTAAGATAAAATGTTCCACTTCCAAAAAAAAAACAAAAAAAAAAAACAAATCCGCCTTATAGTCCTCACAGACACACGTTCCAAAACAGTCATTCAAGCCACGGCACAGGCCTCATTTCGCACGTCATCTGCGGGTGGCCACACGGGCATGGTATTGTTCATACTCACGTTGTGATCCTCTCAAGGTCATGCTGCTGTTCGTACCACAGTCCACTCTCGTCATACTACTTTCTGTCTACCCCCTTTTAGGCGGTCAAGCTTAGACATATTTGCGCTACACGGGTGTCCTGTGAATTTTTCTTGCTACCAGGTACGTACACCTGCTCATAAACAAGTGTTCTCCTTACATTTCGGATGGTCCGGTTAGGGTCAGTGTGCTGGCATTAGGGGCACAGTAATCCCACTAGGTTACCCCCTCTTGACTTCGCCATCAGTTAGAGGTCCCGCGAGGCCAACACCCCGCCTCAAACGCTCAGAGGCAGCCGCCCATCGAGCCACACGTTAGTAAGCCGCCTCGCATGTTGCATAGAGAGGGCCTCACCTGTCACTCCCTTCCCCTAGTTCTGTCTTACAGTCACCGAGAGGCCTCACACTCCTGCCACTACGACAAGTGGCCTCATTAACCCCTCGCGCCAACACATAGATAGAGCCTCTCAAGCCGCTTGGCAATTAGCAGGGCCTCATCTGTCACCATGCGAGTATAATATTTTCGCCGTACGGCCTAGCTAGCTTGCCAGCACAATCCTGTGTTTTCCCAAACACTAATCAACTGTTTTGTTTTAGCATGTCTCTGGAAGGAATAGATAACTTCTCCCTACCTGGCACCCCTGCTAGATCCGTCACTTCAGCCCAGGGAGACGGTCTAGCCAGTCCAGCATCTATCAGATCCTGGACAATCCCGCGCATTACAACGGAGTTGAGGAGACGGCAAATCCCCTTCCCCGCCACGGCAAGGAAAGCGGAGCTTTTCCGGCTTCTGCGCACGTCAACTAATAACGTGGAGGCTGGAGAAGGACCTAGCCAGTCCAGCACAGGGGATATACATGCCATGCTATCCTCTCTAATGACATCCATGACCAAGGTCAACGCCAGGTTGGAGAGGCTGGAGTCGGTCACCACGACCCTCTCCTTGGCGGGGCCACCACCGGCTGCGTCACCGGCACCATCCGGATTGCCAGCGATCACGCCAACCGTTAACCTGGACGACCAGGAAGTCAGCCCGGCGCACATGATACCAGAGCACATAAAAAGAGATATCCTGGAAGGTAAGGATGTTAACCTGGCTTCCCTTCTAATTGCCTCCCAGGATGTGGTCGAGAACAAAACCTATGCCTATGACGATGTTTCGGTTGTGATCAAGTCCAGGGATGCCCGCCTCAATAGGAAACTGACTATTCCCGAATTTGTTTTGGCCTTTGGTATCTATAGGGATGTCATCTGCGCGGTCTACCCCAACAGAAGGGAGGAGTTCGACCTCTACATGCACAAACTGGTAGACCTAGGCAACAAATATGGGGGGTCAGCCTTCTATGATTATCATAGATCTTTTTCGGCGAAAGTGGCAGGGGCCTTCTCCCAGTACGGAGTCCGCTCCAACTGGGCAAGGATCGACACCGTTATATTTTGCCGACACTTTTCAGGCCTGAGGACACCAGCCTGCGCATATTGCTCCTCCACAGCCCACACCACAAATTTCTGTCCCAACTCGGCAGACAGACATGCCCTCTCGCAAGGGGCCGGTCCCTCTGGGGTTTCGGACAAATCAGCCAGTGACAAACTTTGACGGCCAATCAAGTTTCTGGGCAAATCCCAGATTTACAACAATTTCAACGAGGGGTCCTGCAATTACAGCGGGTGTAGATTGCTACATATATGTACCAAATGTTTCAGGGCACATGCCAAGTCCATGTGTCCAAATAAAATGTTTACAAAGCCGTATCTAACGACCATCAATGTGCCAGTTTTCACCACATTCATGTCACAACACCCATCCAAATTGTGGAAAATTCAATGTTAAATCTGTATTCAGCGCACTCTGTATGGAGGCTGACTGTAGGGTTCCACCCCAGTAGATATAATAAAATCAACAGCAGCCTAGATTATCGATGCTATGGTACATTTATTGAAAACATTTTTAGCATCGATAATCTAGGCTGCTGTTGATTTTATTACAACACCCATTCAGGCATCTCACAGATTTCCTCGTTTCAGGGTTGACAGAAGGCTTCCACACGGGTATCCTGCACATGCCAACTGGCACCTTGGAATGTCCAAATCTTCAATCCTCCCAACACAACCCCACTGCAATTGACGCCCTCATAACCCAAGAAGTAACCGAGGGCTTCGTGTTAGGGCCTTTCAAAACCCCCCCTTTCGCCACATGGCGCACCAACCCCATTGGCATCGTCACTGGGAAATCTTCCCTGAAACAGAGGCTCATCGTCGACTTGTCGGCGCCCCATGGTTCAGCCAACCCCAGTCTCAACTCACTCATTCCCTTTGAGGAATTCTCCCTGCAGTACACTACCATAGACCACGCCATCACCGCCATCACCGCAATCACACAAGCAGGTGTTGGAGCATGGCTTAGCAAGACCGACATCGCCAACGCTTTAAAATTACTACCTATACACCCTACACTGTGGCATCAAGTGGTCTGGAGACTAATATTTTTTCTCCCGGTTAACCTTTGGATCCAAGAGCAGCCCGGCCATTTTTGACACATTTGCTGAAGCATTATGCTGGTTGCTTCTAGACATAGCAAGGTGCCCGATGGTATTACATTACCTTGATGATTTCCTTCTGGTGGAAGAAAACACTTCCCCCCCCTCCAGTCTCAGAGCCACCATCAAGCTGTTCAAGGAACTAGGGGTACCCATCTCCCCCAAGAAAACAGAGGGGCCAGACACAATCATCACCTTCTTGGGTATTCAGTTGGATTCAGCCGCAATGCAAGCCAGTTTGCCATCCGGGAAGATTCAGGACATCCTCGCCCACATAGACAACTACCTTCAACTCGGCACCTGCAACCGCAAAGAACTACAGTCCCTGCTGGGCTCCCTGAACTTTGCCATGCGCATCATACCTCAGGGTCGCTCATTCATATCACAACTTCTGCACCTCTTCCCTTTTTTCCTACACAACTCGCACAGGTTGTCCCTGGATGCCCACGCTACGGCAGATCTGGGCATGTGGAAGAGATTTCTATCCACCTGGAATGGCAGGAGCATGTTCCTCCCCCAGCTATCGGACTCTTCCCCCTCTATCTGGTCAGATGCGGCATCTACCACAGGCTTCGCGGCCATTTTTGGTAACGATTGGCTATGGGGCAGCTGGCCTTCTGCAGTCCGGGATTTGGAAGGATTTTCCACTACCTCAGCTCTCTTTGAGATCTATCCCATCGTGGCGGCTGCCGTGGTGTGGGGTCATTTATGGGCAAACATGTCGGTCCGGTGCTATTCAGACAACCAGGCGACCTGTCAGATCATCAACAAGGGTCGTTCCAAATCCCTCACAATCATGAGGTTCCTGCGGAAACTCACTTGGTTGGCAGCCTTCAACAACTTTTTCTTACATTGCTTCCATGTCCCAGGGGTGTGCAATATGGCAGCTGACAATCTGTCTCGCTTTAAATTTCAGGCATTTCATCAGGCTCTCCCGTCAGCGACACCCACGGCCACCATCACCCCATCGTTTCCACAGCTCATTCTGGACTAGAAGTCATCATGCGGCATAGCCAGACTTTGTCCCGATTAGCACTATCAGACAATACGCATAGAACATACAACAGAGCGTTCACACTATTCAACAGGTTCCTGTTGGAACACAACATCACGCACCCTTTTGTCATGACTTCTCTTCTGGGGTTTGCTTCTTTCTGCCACCTTAAACTCAAAATGTCATACAACACCATCAAACTATATCTCACCGGCATTCAACACCATATGCTAATCTTACACCCCAATAACATCAGTTTCATGTCCTCGCACCAAATCAAAACCATACTCAGAGGTATTCAGAAGACGGAACCCGCACGCTCAGACCAGAGGCTACCCATAAACAATCATATTTTCAAAGCATTATCCGACTTACTAGACGCCAGGCCTTTTGAAGCAGACACCAACTCCATCATCAAAACAGCAATTTACTTGGCCTTCTACGGATTCCTGAGGCCCGGGGAATTCACTACAACCTCCACGACCCAAACCACGCCTTGTCTCCTTTTTTCCCACTTAGCGAAACACATGGATCATTACATCCTGACCTTACCTCACTCCAAGAACAGTCAGCGTATACCCGTCAACATTCCGTATTACCCCACGCACAACAGATGGTGTCCAGTCAGAGTTCTGGATGCTTACATGCAACGTCACAAGTTTCTACCCTCTCAACCGCTACTCCAACTACATGGTTCGGTACTCACCACTACCACCTTCATGACTCATGTCAGGTCATCCCTCACACAACTGGGCCTCAACGCAGCCAACTATTCAGGGCACTCCTTTCGCATAGGAGCCGCGTCCACAGCCTCCAGTGCCAACATCCCTACTCATGTCATCAAGAAATTAGGGCGCTGGAAATCATCCGCTTACTCGAGATACATTCCCAATCCGGTACAAGAGTTAAGAGATGCTTTCCAAATGTCATGGTCTTACCTGCTTGCTGCTCTCCTTCGTTTGACATGTGCTGGCGGCCATCTTGGTTTCTGGGTTTCTTGTAGCCTTCCACCCTGCGGCTCCTCCTTCCCCTGGGAGGAGCTGGATGCCTAGCTCATATATATAGGAGGTCTGTGGCTTCAGTTCCTTGCTTGGTCCTCTTGTGTTCACATGCTTCTAAGACTGCTGCTGCTTCTGGTTCCTGATCCTGGCTTCGTCTGACTACCCTGCTGGTTCCTGATCCTGGCTTCGTCTGACTACCCTGCTGGTTCCTGATCCTGGCTTCGTCTGACTACCCTGCTGGTTCCTGATCCTGGCTTCGTCTGACTACCCTTCTGGTTCCTGACCTCTGGCTTCGCAAAGACTCTGCTCGGTTTCACCATCCGTTTGGATTTTCAATAAAGCCTTCTTATTTTCACTTATCTCTTGTTGTACGTCTGGTTCATGGTTCCGTGACATTAGGACCAAGCCATGAATTCTGACAGTACAGGGCCATCCTCGCTACCCACGCTGGTTGCCAGACTTGATCAGCAGGATCACCTGTTGGGTCGGTTCGCTGTGGCGTTGCAAACCCTGCTTGAACGCACGGCTCATTTCGCTCCCATTGCCGATGGGTCGGTTGTCGCTCCTGGGCTCGCTCCTACTGCCGCTCCGGTTGTTGCGCCAGAGTCTACCCCGACACCTGTTGTTGCGCCTGCGGTGTTTCGGGGTATGACCGGTTCTGCCCCTCTTCCACAGCGCTTTGGGGGAGAGCCAACTCAGTGCCGAGGTTTCCTTAACCAGGTGGGCATTTATTTCGAGTTGCTACCACATGCCTTTCCTACTGAGAGATCAAAGGTGGGCTTCTTGATCTCGCTGCTCTCGGACAAGGCCTTGGCCTGGGCCAGCCCTTTATGGGAGAACAACAATCCGGTGGTTGCCGAGTTTTCCGGTTTTGTTGCTTCTCTTCGGAAGGTATTCGATGTGCCGGCTCGTGCTGCCTCTGCTGCGAAGCTCCTTATGTCCATCAGACAGGGTTCACGATCCGTAGCTGAATACGCCATTGAGTTTCGTACCCTGGCAGCAGAGGTGGGCTGGAATAATGAGGCTCTGGTCGCTGCTTTCTCTCATGGTCTCTCGGATGCCTTGAAGGATGAGGTTGCAGCTAAGGACCTACCAGTTGAGCTCGAGTCTCTTATTTCTTTCCTGATTTTGATTGACACCAGACTCAGGGAGAGACCTTCCTTTAAGGAGAACCTGCGGAGGTCTTCTAACAGATTGGTGCCTACGTTTGCTGTCCCACCCGTGCCTCCCTCTCCTCCCACGCCTCCTGGGGATGACTTGTCTGGGGGTGAACCCATGCAGCTGGGGTTTGCTCGCCTGTCCGAGGGGGAGAGGGCACTCCGGAGACGCGAGGGCCGATGCATGTACTGTGGTCTCGGTGGGCGTTTTCGGTTGGCATGTCCGAACCGTCCGGGAAACGCTCGTACCCTGAGATCCTGTCGGGGGCAGATCTTGGGTGGAGTCTCCTCGTCCCCGGTTTCCCGTGTTGACAAACCACTGATCACTGTTGTCCTCTCCTGGGTCGGGGGCTCGGTGACGACCCAGGCGTTGGTGGACTCTGGTGCTGGTGGTTTGTTCATTGATAGTGTGTTCGCTGCCGCCAATTCCATTCCTCTGCAGGCTCGAGGTTCCCCACTGGCTCTTGAGGCGATAGACGGCAGACCCCTTCTGCCGCCACACGTGACTCATGAGACCCTTCCAGTGGGGATAGCCATTGGTGCCGTTCACAGAGAGTCGGTCTGCCTCCAGGTTATTTCGTCTCCACACTACTCGGTGGTCTTGGGGTACCCCTGGCTCCAGAAGCATAATCCGACTTTCGATTGGAGATCGGTCGAGATCCTCTCGTGGTCACCGCAGTGTGGGGCTAGTTGCATCCATGGGTCTGTCAAGTTGCTGTGTACTTCCTCGGACTCTCTGTTGCCTCCTGAATACGAGGAGTACCGGGATGTATTCGATAAGGTGCGCGCGGTTGCCCTACCTCCGCACCGCCCATACGATTGTGCCATAGAGTTACAATCTGGTGCCGTTCCTCCTCGTGGCAAAGTCTATCCACTGTCGGTAGCGGAGAATGAGGCCATGGAGGAGTACGTGAGGGAGGCGCTTTCACGCGGACACATTCGCAAATCTTCGTCCCCGGCAGGGGCTGGATTTTTCTTTGTGAAAAAGAAGGGCGGTGAGTTGAGGCCTTGCATCGATTACAGGGGTCTCAATCGCATCACGATCAAGAACGCTTACCCGATACCCTTGATTTCCGAGCTGTTCGATCGCCTTAAAGGGGCCACGGTCTTTACCAAACTCGACCTGAGGGCGGCATATAACCTGGTAAGGATCAAGGCGGGCGATGAGTGGAAGACCGCGTTTAACACCAGGACCGGTCATTACGAATCCTTGGTTATGCCCTTTGGGTTGTGCAATGCGCCCGCAGTCTTTCAGGAATTCATCAACGATGTTTTCCGTGACCTGTTGCAGCAGTGTGTGGTAGTCTATTTGGATGACATCTTGGTATATTCTGAATCCATGGAGGCCCACATTCTGGATGTCAGACGAGTGTTGCAACGGTTACGAGAGAACAAGCTGTTCGGTAAGCTTGAGAAATGCGAATTTCACCGATCCCAGGTAACCTTCTTAGGTTACATCATTTCCGCTGAGGGGTTCTCCATGGATCCTGAGAAGGTTTCGGCTGTCTTACAGTGGCCCCAGCCCAGTGGTCTTCGTTCCCTGCAGCGCTTTTTGGGCTTCGCCAATTATTATCGGAAGTTCATCAGGGACTTTTCCATGCTGGCCAAGCCTCTCACGGATCTGACCAGGAAGGGCAGTAATTCCCAGGTCTGGCCGCTCGAGGCCATCCGAGCTTTTGAGGCCCTAAAGTCCGCCTTTGTGTCGGCTCCGATTCTGTCGCATCCCAACCCTGGGTTGCCCTTTGTCCTTGAGGTGGACGCGTCTGAGACGGGAGTAGGCGCCCTTCTGTCTCAGCGTAGAACACCAGAGGGTCCTCTGCTTCCTTGTGGGTTTTACTCCCGGAAACTGTCTTCCGCGGAGTGCAACTATCAGATTGGTGACAGGGAGTTATTGGCCATCGTGCAGGCCCTTAAAGAATGGAGGCACTTGCTCGAGGGTTCGGTGGTTCCGGTTCTCATCCTGACGGACCACAAGAATCTGACCTACCTTTCTGAGGCCAAGAGATTGACACCACGTCAGGCCAGATGGGCTCTGTTCTTGTCACGTTTTAATTACGTGGTCTCCTACCTACCCGGTTCCAAGAACATCAGGGCGGATGCCTTATCACGGCAGTACTCCGAGCTGTCCAGGGAGGAGTCGATTCCGACTTCGGTCATACCTCCGAATCAGATCCTGGCCGCCATTCGCACCAGCCTGACCTCTCCCCTGGGTGAGCAGATTTTGGCGGCTCAATCTGGTGCTCCCTCTGGGAGACCCAACGGCAGATGTTTTGTGCCTGAGGAGTTGCGCACTCGGTTGTTGCGAACCTACCATAACTCCAAGACCGCGGGGCATCCTGGAAAGAATCAGCTGTCCTGGGCTGTTTCACGTCTGTTCTGGTGGCCTTCCCTACGTTCCGACATCGCCGCATATGTAGCGGCATGCTCCGTTTGTGCCCAGAGTAAGTCCCCTCGGCACCTTCCGTTGTGCCTTCTGCAACCCATAGCCACCGGGGAGCGCCCATGGTCACACCTGGGGATGGATTTCATTGTGGACCTCCCTGCATCCCGAGGCCATACGGTCATTCTCATGATTGTGGATCGGTTTTCCAAAATGTGCCACTGTGTTCCTCTCAAGAAGTTACCCTCTGCACAAGAGTTGGCCACGATTTTTGCCAGGGAGGTCTTCCGGTTGCACGGTTTGCCTAAGGAGATTGTGTCGGATCGGGGGAGTCAGTTTGTGTCCAGGTTCTGGCGCGCCTTTTGCTCCCAGTTGGGGATTCATCTCTCCTTCTCCTCGGCCTACCACCCTCAGTCCAATGGGGCCGCAGAACGATCCAATCAGGCCTTGGAGCAATTCCTTCGTTGCTATGTCTCCGATCACCAAGACAATTGGGTTGACCTCCTGCCTTGGGCTGAGTTTGCCAGGAACACGGCGGTGAACTCTTCCTCTGGGACGTCTCCCTTCATGGCCAATTATGGGTTCCAACCTGCCGTGTTACCGGAGGTATTCTCTCCCCAGGATATTCCGGCTGTGGAGGATCACCTTTCCGTCCTACGTGCTTCTTGGGTACAGATCCAGAAGTCCCTTGAGGTCTCTGCGCAGCGCCAGAGACTCCAGGCTGATCGCAGACGAGCGCCTGCTCCTTCCTACCAGGTCGGAGACCGTGTATGGTTGTCCACCCGCAACCTCAACCTTCGAGTGCCCACTCCCAAGCTGGCGCCTCGCTTTGTTGGTCCCTTCCGAGTGCTTCGCAGGGTAAACCCGGTAGCCTATGCCCTTGCGCTTCCTCCTGGCATGCGGATCTCCAACGTGTTTCATGTCTCCCTGTTGAAGCCACTGGTGTGTAATCGTTTCACTTCCTCGGTTCCTCGGCCTCGTCCGGTCCAAGTGGGCAATCGTGAGGAATATGAGGTGAGCAATATCCTGGAATCACGCCTGGTCCGCGGTCGGTTGCAGTTTTTGGTCCATTGGCGTGGTTATGGTCCAGAGGAGCGTTCCTGGGTTCCCTCCGCAGATGTCCATGCTCCTGCCTTGCTCCGAGCCTTCCACGCACGCTTCCCTCAGAAACCGTTTTGTGCTCCGCGGAGGAGGGGCCCTTGAGGGGGAGGTACTGTCATGGTCTTACCTGCTTGCTGCTCTCCTTCGTTTGACATGTGCTGGCGGCCATCTTGGTTTCTGGGTTTCTTGTAGCCTTCCACCCTGCGGCTCCTCCTTCCCCTGGGAGGAGCTGGATGCCTAGCTCATATATATAGGAGGTCTGTGGCTTCAGTTCCTTGCTTGGTCCTCTTGTGTTCACATGCTTCTAAGACTGCTGCTGCTTCTGGTTCCTGATCCTGGCTTCGTCTGACTACCCTGCTGGTTCCTGATCCTGGCTTCGTCTGACTACCCTGCTGGTTCCTGATCCTGGCTTCGTCTGACTACCCTGCTGGTTCCTGATCCTGGCTTCGTCTGACTACCCTTCTGGTTCCTGACCTCTGGCTTCGCAAAGACTCTGCTCGGTTTCACCATCCGTTTGGACTTTTGCTTTACAGCTTTATTTTCAATAAAGCCTTCTTATTTTCACTTATCTCTTGTTGTACGTCTGGTTCATGGTTCCGTGACACCAAAACATGTCGGGTTGAGCTATTCATGTATTAATTGTCTACAATAAACTGGTTACTTCCATTTTTGCCCTCTTCTTTCTCAGGCCTACCTCATCCTCGGTTTCGGCACACCACAACCGACTGCACATATTTCCCTGCTTTCCTAGGGCTCTTCACTGTACTATTGTAAGCGCCTAACACAAGTATTAAGGCAATTTGCCTGGATTTGTGGGAGGGTCTGAGTTCCGCCTCCAGCCTATTTAAGGCACTCCCCTTACCTGGCTCCTGCACCGTCTGAGGTCTGAGCTTTTGACCCTCCCACCACTCCACTCATTCACACTCATTTCTTCCATATCTTTTTCCTTGGGTAGGCCCTCTTCTTTCTCAGGCATACCTCATCCTCGGTTTCGGCACACCACAACCGACTGCGCTTATTTCCCTGCTTTCCTAGGGCTCTTCACTGTACTATTGTAAGCGCCTAACACAAATATATATATATATATATACACACACATAGTTATTAGATCTCCCTTTAGTCATCTTTTTTCTAAAGTGAATAACCCCAATTTTGATAATCTTTCTTAGTACTGTAGTCCACCCATTCCAGTTATTACTTTAGTTGTCCTCCTCTGAACCTTCTCCAGCTCTCTATGTCTGCCTTGTTCACAGGAGCCCAGAACTGTACACAGGGCCGTCTTTAATATTGATTGGACCCTGGGCAAGAATTTACTTGGGCCCCCTGGATCCCGCCTATACACACCCTAGCATGCAATTACGCCCTCCACCACAACACACATTGAATGGGTCCGAATCCGAGCCGCCAAAACGGCAGCTCGGATGTGGACCCAAACAACGGCCGCGTGCATGAGACCTAAGAACATGCAGTCTCAGGAGTGGTCCACACCACACCCCTGCCTTGCAGCCTCACAGGAGTATCTGCACACGTATGTATGGCATAATTGGGATGCACATCACACATGACATGACACAGGTCTTTACCAGGCTGCAGGCCAGCAGACACATTTTTATTGCCACATGTGTCACATGCAACTACTGACTGTACAGCCGTTCAGAGTTCAGACAGTTCACAGTTCCACTTCCTTCAGAAAAGCGAGCCTGCTGTGCACTCCAGCGACTTACAGATTGAGGCAGTGGCGTTGCTGTGGCTGGTGTCAGCCTTTGCTCAGGGGGGCCCTCATGGTGTGGTGTGGAATGGTCATTTTTACTAAGGAATATAGTTTAACCATTTATGTGCAAAAGAGAAAATAAGAAGTCAGCTCCAATCAGATATCTGCACATAGACCAAGAGTCTTGGTCTATGTGCAGATATCCGATTGGAGCTGACTTCTGATTTTCTCTTTTGCACATAAATGGTTAAAGGGTTTCTATCACTTCATATGACATAATTAGCTGGCAGACACTAGCGATCTGCTAGTGTCTGCTCTGGCCAACCATCCTACTATAATCACTTGTGGGGCAGCGGTTTTGCTAAAAAACTAACTTTTATAAATATGCTAATGAGCCTCTAGGTGCTATGTGGGTGTCATTAGCACCTAGAGGCTCCGTCTACCTTCATACACAGCGGCCGCCCAGCACGTCCCTCCAGCCCGCCCATGTCCTCCTCCGTGTGACGCAGCGGCCGAATTCTCGCGCATGCGCCGTGCGCGGCTGTATTCGGCGCATTAGAGATGTCTGAGCTCGGAGCGGTCAGACATTCAATGCGCATGCGCGGAACAGCCGCGCATGCGCATTGAATGTCTGACCGCTCCGAGCTCAGACATCTCTAATGCGCCGAATACAGCCGCGCACGGCGCATGCGCGAGAATTCGGCCGCTGCGTCACACGGAGGAGGACATGGGCGGGCTGGAGGGACATGCTGGGCGGCCGCTGTGTATGAAGGTAGACGGAGCCTCTAGGTGCTAATGACGCCCACATAGCACCTAGAGGCTCATTAGCATATTTATAAAAGTTAGTTTTTTAGCAAAACCGCTGCCCCACAAGTGATTATAGTAGGATGGTTGGCCAGAGCAGACACTAGCAGGTCGCTAGTGTCTGCCAGCTAATTATGTCATATGAAGTGATAGAAACCCTTTAAACTATATTCCTTAGTAAAAATGACCAGACCACACCATGTGACATGGTGTGGTCTGGTCATTTTTTACTAAGGAATATAGTTTACCCATTTATGTGCAAAAGAGAAAAAAAGAAGTCACTAAGTTAGCTCCAATCAGATATCTGCACATAGACCAAGACTCTTGGTCTATGTGGAGATATCTGATTGGAGCTGACTTCTTATTTTCTCTTTTGCACATAAATGGTTAAACTATATTCCTTAGTGAAAATGACCAGTCCAGTCCACACCATGAGGGCCCCCCTGAGCAAAGATTAGTAAATGTGGCCAGGGGTGGCCCCAGCCCCCAGGCCACAGTTCAGCAGCAGACAGAGAGAACCCAACCCAACCCCTTATGTCTCCTGGGGCCGTCTGTCTCTATAATAATCCCCCACTAATTTATGAATGGATCTGGGGTTAATTATTAATTCGCTGACCTGACCGGTCTAAATTTTTAATATAAAATAAAGCTTTTTGCTTTACCTACCGAGTCCTCCCCTCCTGGCGCGGCAGTGGCAGGTCTGGTCTGGCTGTGTAAGGTAAGGTGAGTGAGTCACTGGTGGTCTGGTCACGTGAGGCTGTGACTCACCACCCAATCCCTTTAGCTCCGGACCAGAGGCGGAGACTTAGTCCCTGCTGCTGGCTGCTCCGCCGTGGCGCCACTCACCCCCTTTTGCCACGTGACGGCGGGACGCCGACGTGCTTGCTAACTAAGCAGCGCAGTTGTAAGTTGTTCTGAAGACTGCTGCGCTGCTGTCTGCTGCATAAAATTAGTGAATGGATGGGAGTCGCGAGTCGGGACTCGGGAAACTGAGCTCCCTTGGGCCCCCAGGAGCAACTGGGCCCGGGGCAGCTGCCCCTTTTGCCCTGCGGCAAAGACGGCCCTGACTGTACACAGTACTCCATGTGTGGTCTGACTAGTGATTTGTAAAGTGGCAGGACTATGTTCTCATCACGGTCATCTATGCCCCTTTTGATGCACCCCATTATATTATTGGCCTTGGCAGCAGGTGCACTGGTTTCTGCAGCTTAGTTTGCTGTCCCCTAAAATTAAAGGGAGCCTGTCACCTAAAAAATGCATATTAAACCGCCAGCAGTACCTTATTGCAGCCTGTAGCATGATTATAAAGGTGTCTGTGTCTTTTTTGTGCAATACAGCAAAGGTCTAAAAAAAGACTTTTATTCAACAGGCCACGCTATATAAACGATAGTCTTGAAGTCAAGGGTGCAGCGGCTTTCTCGCCTGAAGTCAACAGCACCCCGCCCCCTTTTCCTCCCCAAAGCGTTTGATTGATAGGATGCCTGATTCCTTCACTGCCGGTTGCTTGAATGTAGTCTCACGCATGCGCGGGCTCTCATGTGCCTGAGCATTGAGCTCATAGCGGAGTGGAACAGGCACCGGTATTGCAGGGACACGGCGCACGCACAAGACTACATTCATGCATCCAGTAGTGAAGGAAATCCTATCAATCAAACTCTTTGGGGAAAGAAAGGGGGCGGGATGCTCTTGACTTCAGGCGAGAAAGCTGCTGCCCCCTTGGCTTCAAGACTATTGTTTATATAGCGTGGCCTGTTGAATAAAAGTATTTTTTTAGACCTTTGCCACATTGCACAGAAAAGACAAAGACACATTTGTAATCATGCTACAGGCTGCAATAAGGTACAGCTGTCGGTTTAATATGCATTTTCTAGGTGACAGGTTCCCTTTAATACGTTCTTTTCCGTGTCAGTGTTACCCAGTGTTTTACCATTTAGTATATATGGGTAACTTGCATTATTCCTTCCCAAGTCCATAACCTTACATTTGTCAGTGTTAAACCTCATCTGCCACTTTTCTGCCCAAGCCTTTAGGCGAGATTTCCGCGCGGGTGCAATTCGTGAGGTGCACGCATTGCACCCGCACTGAATCCGGACCTATTCATTTCTATGGGGCTGTGCAGATGAGCGGTGATTTTCACGCATCACTTGTGCGTTGCGTGAAAATCGCAGCATGCTCCTCTTTGTGCGTTTTTCACGCAACGCAGGCCCCATAGAAGTGAATGGGGCTGCATGAAAATCGCAAGCATCCGCAATCAAGTGCGGATGCGGTGCGATTTTCACGCACGGTTGCTAGGAGACGATCGGGATGGAGACCCGATCATTATTATTTTCCCTTATAACATGGTTATAAGGGAAAATAATAGCATTCTTAATACAGAATGCATAGTACAATAGGGCTGGAGGGGTAAAAAAAAATAAAAAATTTAACTCACCTTAATCCATTTGTTCGCACAGCCCGGCTTCTCTTCTGTCTTCATCTTTGCTGTGCACAGGAAAAGGACCTGTGGTGACGTCACTACACTAATCACATGGTCCGTCACATGATCCATCACCATGATAAAAGATAATGTGATGGACCATGTGATGAGCGCAGTGACGTCATCAAAGGTCCTATTCCTCAAAGAAGAAGACAGAAGAGAAGCCGGGCTGCGCGAACAAGTGGATTAAGGTGAGTTCAATTATTTTTTATTTATTTTTTAACCCCTCCAGCCCTATTGTACTATGCATTCTGTATTAAGAATGCTATTATTTTCCCTTATAACCATGTTATAAGGGAAAATAATACAATCTACACAGCACCTAACCCAAACCCGAACTTCTGTGAAGAAGTTCGGGTTTGGGTACCAAACATGCCGATTTTTCTCACGCGCGTGCAAAATGCATTACAATGTTTTGCACTCACGTGGGAAAATGCGCATCTTATCCAGGCCAAAAACATGACGCCCGTGTGAAAGAGGCCTTAATCTATCCAGATCCATCTGTAGCAGTATACAGTCCTCTTCCGTGTTAATTACTTTACACAGTTTAGTGTCATCTGCAAAAGGTATAAATCCAATAGTCTGATCTATAAATTTCAGTTTTTGGCCTATTACCTATAAAAAAAATTATAATCTTTATTTCGCTCTTAGATAAAATATCCAAAAAGAAAAGAAAAAACTACTTAGTGATTATTTACAGAAAAGCCTTATGTGAGATTAAAAGTCATCAAAAGCATTAGTATTATCTCTTTTGTTTATAATATACATGATTTTAATCTTTTATTTTTTTAATATATATATATTACTTATGAGAAGATTTGGACTTAATTCTGTATAAGAGCAATAGGATGTGTTATTTTCACACTATCCTTGCTCTTTATTGATTGTCACTTTTTACCCTGTTTCTTGCTGCCTGATTACAGGGAAGACATATTATTGTCCTGGATATTCTTTGGTTATAACAGTTGTATCAGTTTCAAAGTGTTACTCTGTGCACACAGAGTCTGTACTTCACAATAAAGTCGCTACATAAATTCTCCCCTGCTATCAGGGATTTCAGGCATACAGTGTTCATTTTAGGACATGGTCAGATATCATAGTCAAGTATCAAAACAATGCCAATGAGACCTGACCCTGACACCTGACCCTGACACCTAACCCTGACCCTGACACCTAATCCTGACTCTGACACCTGAGCCTGACACCTGACTCTCACATCTGACCCTGACACCTGACTCTCACATCTGACTCTGACATCTGAGTTTGACTTATGCTCTTCATAGGTCAGGGTCAAAGTTAGAATGAGTTATAGATATATACTATGTATTTGTATGCTAAATCACACAACCAAAGTACGTCTATTGCTCAGCTTATAGCTCTGTGCCTAAAATGCTGTGAGCTAACTCATTACAGTGTTTTATGAGCTGATAGCTCAGTGGTAAAGCAATTGCCTCATACCCAGTGTTTCTGTGTTCAAAACCCCTTTAATCTGCTAACTTTTATTTTACATTTTATTAAGCCCTAGATAAGACGCAAATTTAAATGATGTGTGACGCTGATATCTGACTCCCTTCACTTGTAAGTGTCACAAAGGATTTTAGGTTTACTGTGGCTTTATATGCTACATCACATAGCTGAACAAACATCGCAAGCTCATACAAGGCAAGCTGGTAGCTCAGTGGTAATTCCATTGCCCCATGTCCAGGCTATCTGAGTTCAAAACCACTTTCAGCCTCCAAAAATGTTTACATTTTATTATGCCCTAGATAAGAGGCAAATTTAAATGATGTGTGACGCTGATATCTGACTTCCTTCACTTGTCAGTGTCACAAAGGATTTTAGGTTTACTGTGTTTTTGGTATACTACATCTCATACATCAAAAAAATCACCACCATTAACATCTAAAGCTATGGCTCAGTGGTAAGACACTTGCTTTGCATGTAGTGTTCATGGGTTCAAAATCCCTTTCAGGCCTTTAATAAAATGTATATTTTATAGAGCTCTAGATCAGAGACAAATTCAATTGGTGTGTGATGTAAGTAGTCCTTTTTTATTTTATTAAGACTACATGGGCAGCACTATAGTAAAGGGGGCACTAATTTACTGTATCTTCATCTATTTCCAGGTGACTGAGGTTTTATTTGTTTTTTGTTGTCACTGTACAATATAATAATTTATTCTTATTTCTTAGGAAGGAGTCTAATTATCAGATCTGTAAATCACTTGATTGCAATTATTTGTCGGCATCCACCCAAACATAAGCTGCAAAGATATGACCACTAGGGGTCTCACTAGTCCACTGTGGTTAGGCATGGTCCAGCTCTCCCAGCAAATACAAGCAGGAGGAAGTTTGGGGCGTGTTCTGGAGTAGCTGATGATGAGACTTGCCAGATTCACTGCCTCTTCATAGATTTGCAAACCAAATTATCTTACTGTAAGTCTGCTCTCCTCCGCTATCTTACATGGCTTATACATTGATTCACCTCTCTCAAGTGTGTATGCAGTTCCATATTAGCTAGAATCACTGTATTTCTGGGACCCCTGAAAAAGTTGATTAGTCACTGTAGACAGAGCTGTGTCCTGGATTATACATATCTACTGTATGTATGTGTATTATACACACTGTGTGCTATAGCTTCACCACACTGAGATCTGCTCAGAAAGCTGATATACATATTACTGCTTTATCCACAGACACAATATATGATCATACAGATCACAGTAATATGTGATAGCTTCTAAGTATAGAAAAACCATGTGGTAATGTTATAACTTGGAGGTTACATTAATGGCTTTGCATGTAGATATCCCACGTTAAAGTTCCCAGAAAGACATACAGTACAGACCAAAAGTTTGGACACACCTTCTCATTCAAAGAGTTTTCTTTATTTTCATGACTATGAAAATTGTAGATTCACACTGAAGGCATCAAAACTATGAATTAACACATGCTTGTTATGTATATAATTCCACAAGTGTGAAACAACTGAAAATATGTCATATTCTAGGTTCTTCAAAGTAGCCACCTTTTGCTTTGATTACTGCTTTGCACACTCTTGGCATGCTCTTGATGAGCTTCAAGAGGTAGTCCCCTGAAATGTTTTTCACTTCACAGGTGTGCCCTGTCAGGTTTAATAAGTGGGATTTCTTGCCTTATAAATGGGGTTGGGACCATCAGTTGCGTTGAGGAGAAGTCAGGTGGATACACAGCTGATAGTCCTACTGAATAGACTGTTAGAATTTGTATTATGGCAAGTAAAAAGCAGCTAAGTAAAGAAAAACGAGTGGCCATCATTACTTTAAGAAATGAAGGTCAGTCAGTCAGCTGAAAAATTGGGAAAACTTTGAAAGTAAGGGCTATTTGACCATGAAGGAGAGTGATGGGGTGCTGCGCCAGATGACCTGGCCGCCACAGTCACCGGACCTGAACCCAATCGAGATGGTTTGGGGTGAGCTGGAACGCAGAGTGAAGGCAAAAGGGCCAACAAGTGCTAAGCATCTCTGGGAACTCCTTCAAGACTGTTGGAAGACCATTTCAGGTGACTACCTCTTGAAGCTCATCAAGAGAATGCCAAGAGTGTGCAAAGCAGTAATCAAAGCAAAAGGTGGCTACTTTGAAGAACCTAGAATATGACATATTTTCAGTTGTTTCACACTTGTTTGTTATGTATATAATTCCACATGTGGTAATTCATAGTTTTAATGCCTTCATAGTCATGAAAATAAAGAAAACTCTTTGAATGAGAAGGTGTGTCCAAACTTTTGGTCTGTACTGTATGTTTTTTTCTTTAATAGCATATACTATAATAAATAATATGTCATTAACCCGTAGGATACCAGCGCTGTACATGTATGTCGCTGGAAACACGGTCGCAAATCCCAGCGCCGTACAGGTACAGCACTCTGATCGGGCGGCCACAGGAGCTACTCCCTCCTGATCAGCTGCAGGGATCCGGCAGTCACTGATAGTTGGACCCCTGCTGTATGCACCGGCATTGGTGAAAACACTGATGCCGGCTCATTAACCCTTGTACTGCCGCGGTCAGCGCCCTGCCGGGTGCAGGGTGTTCATTGGGTCCCCGTGGTGCTGTGACGTCAGCCTGCTGTCTAGCCCTGTCAGTCAATGGCGGGAGGAGGGGGGGTGTGCAGAGCACAGGGGGTGTTACAGAGCATTGCTCAGAATATTCAGCCCCGCCTCTGAGTGCTCGAATTGTTTATTTGCATATGAATAAAAACTGAGATATCTCTGCAGCTATTTATCATGCATAATCAGCATAATGAGCCCTACCAGGCAGTATGTATGGTCTAATAGGGTGTCCTTAAGGACACAGGGCATACAGGTACGCCCTATGTATTTCCGATCACCGCTGCGCGGCGGGCGGTGATCGGAACGGTGTGCCTGCTGAAATCATTCAGAAGGCACCCTTTGACAATGCCGAGGGGGGTCCTGTGACCCCCCCATATCGGCAATCATTGCTAACCGCAGGTCAATTCGGACCTGCGGTTTGCAGCATTTTCGGGTTATTCGGGTCTCTGGTGACCCAATGACCCAGAATGAGGGTGATCGGTGGTGTAATATACACCACCAATCACCCTCCGTAGATCTTGTGAGGTGGCAGTGACGGAGGGTGAGGATGAGGGTGAGGATCACCTGTGATTGGCTGGAGGGACTGACCCGGAGATAACGTCCTGGACTTCTGTGTAAGCAAGGAGAGAGGAGCCCTGTGTCGGTCCCTCTGCATCCCACACAATCCGCCGCCATCCGTGGCCCCTTAGACCCCATAAAGTGCCATTTGGCATATAAACATTTAGGTTGAGCTTTAGGTTAGGCAGGGATAGTGGGAAAAAAAATGTTTTTTTTTGTGTGCAGCACCCGGATCTGAGGGTGTCTGGGGTCCACAGCACCCTGTGCGACCCCCATCGCCCCAGGGGTGCTGCAGCTGCCCCCTCCCCTACATAGTTTGGGGCGCAAGCCCATTTCTTTTCTTTTTGTTGGTGTTCTGACTGTGGCCGCCACTCTTAGCCGTAAAAGAGCACCCGGCCACTGTTAGCGCATCGCCCACCTCACCGCTAATCAGCTTGGTACCGCTGATCACCGAGTTTTTGGGGTGTGAGCAATTTTTCGGGGATTCTGTTAGGCTAGGGTGGGTTAGGTAGGGTATATTTAAAAACACACCGTCCCCCCCCCCACATTAAATAAAGTTTTACACACACACGCACTCTTCTTTAGCGTTCTAAGATGGCCCGCCGGATGTTCTCGGCCGAGGAGGCATACGCCCAGCTTCTCTCCAACTCTAAGAGCCCCATTGAGCACGAGGATGACACCACTTTCCAGTTAGTAGAACTACAGGTAACAGCACACTGCTAGTCAATTGCACAAAGATATAAGCAAATACTGAATAAAAAATAGCTGCTTGGTGGCCATACTTACTGCAAGGGCAGTTAGAAGCTCTTTGCGCATAGAATTGATCAAAAGTATGTCGGGCCCATTTACCAGACGACAAGGTGGCTTCTAATCAGATGGGGCCTACTCTAACATGCCTCTCCTGGGCTTACAGCCTACAATCTGGGCAAAGTAGCACCCAGCTGGGCAAAGCTTTGTTTTTCTTTCCCACTTTCCTGTTGTCATCCTCATTCTCCTCATCATCTAGTGATGATGATGAGCCCCCAAGGCGGCAGAGACGCCGCCAGGCAGAACCAGGGACCCTGTGACCCACACTAGTATGAGCAGCCCTGGGGCTCGTAATAGTTTTACGGCCCTCCAGGCAAGTTCACCTGAGCCCCCTACCAGTGAACTTGGCTGGAGTACCCCAGAGTATTTTGATCCCTTGATTCATGACTTTGTTGGCCAACCAGGAATCCAGATTCGCACAATGGGCTTCCCTGAATATGACTTTTTTAGTTTTTTTTTCATATTACACCACCGAATACCCTCCTATTCTGGGTCATCGGGTCACCAGAGACCCGAATAACCCCGAAATGCTGCAAACCGCAGGTATGAATTGACCTGCGGTTAGCAATGATTGCCGATACGGGGGGGTCACAGGACCCCCCTCGGCATTGTCACAGGGTGCCTTCTGAATGATTTCAGCAGGCACACCGTTCCGATCACCGCCCGCCGCGCAGAAATACATAGGGCGTACCTGTATGCCCTGTGTCCTTAAGGACACCCTATTAGACCATACATACTGCCTGGTAGGGCTCATTATGCTGATTATGCATGATAAATAGCTGCAGAGATATCTCCGTTTTTATTCATATGCAAATAAACAATTCGAGCACTCAGAGGCGGGGCTGAATCTTCTGAGCAATGCTCTATAACACCCCCTGTGTTCTGCACACACACCCCTCCCCCCATTGACTGACAGGGCTAGACAGCAGGCTGACGTCACAGCACCACAGGGATACCACACATGCAGCCGTCAGCGCTGACCGCGGCAGTGCAAGGGTTAATGAGCCGGCATCAGTGTTTTCACCGATGCCGGTGCATACAGCAGGGGTCCAACTATTAGTGCCTGCCGGACCCCTGCAGCTGATAGGGGCGGGAGTAGCTCCTGTGACCGCCCGATCAGAGCGCTGTACCTGTATGGCGCTGGGATTTGTGACCGTGTTTCCAGCGACATACATGTACAGCCCTGGTATCATATGGGTTAATGACATTATTTATTATAGTATATGCTATTAAAGAAAAAAACATATGTCTTTCTAGGGACTTCAACATGCAAAGCCATTACTGTAACCTCCAAGCTATAACATTAGCACATGGTTTTTCTATACTTAGAAGCTATCACATAGTACTGCGATCTGTATGATCATATATTGTGTCTGTGGATAAGCCAGTAATATGTATTTCAGCTTTCTGAGCAGATCTCAGTGTGGTGAAGCTATAGCACACTGTGTGTATAATACACATATATACCGTAGATATGTAAAATCCAGGATACAGCTCTGTATACAGTGCCCCTTTACTATAGTGCTGCCCATGTACTCTTAATTAAATAAAAAAGGACTACTTACATCACACACCATTTGAATTTGTCTCTGATCTAGAGCTCAATAAAATATAAAATATTAATTTTATTAAAAGCCTGGAAGGGGTTTTGAACCCATGAACACTACATGCCAAACAAGTGTCTTACCACTGAGATATAGCTTTAAACACCAAAGGTGGTGATTTTTTTTTTGATCTATGAGATGTAGTATAGCAAAAAACACAGAAAACCTAAGATCCCTTGTGACACTGACAAGTGAAGGACGTGAGATATCAGCGTCACACATCATTTAAATTTGCCTCTTATCTAGGGCATAATAAAATATAAACTTTTTTTAGAGGATGAAAGGGGTTATGAACTCATAAAGCCTGCACATGGGGCAACAGCATTACCACTGAGCTACCAGCTTGACTTGAATGAGCTTGTGATTTTTGTTCATCTATGTGATGTAGCATACAAAACCATTGTAAAACTAAAATGTTTTGTGATACTGACAAGTAAAGGAAGTGAGATATCAGCGTCACATATTAAAATTTGCCTCTTACCTAGGGCATAATAAAATGTAAACTTTTTTTGAGGTTGAAAGGGGCTTTGAACTCAGAAAGTCTGGACATGGGACAACAGCATTACCACTGAGCTACCAGCTTGCCTTGTATAAGCTTGGGATTTTTGTTCAACTCATTCTCAATTTGACCATGACCTATGAAGAGCATAAGTCAAACTCAGATATGAGAGTCAGATGTGAGGGTCAGGTGTCAGGGTCAGGTGTCAGGGTCAGGTGTCAGGGTCAGGTGTCAGGGTCAGGTGTCAGGGTCAGGTGGCAGGGTCAGGTGGCAGGGTCAGGTGGCAGGGTCAGGTGTCAGAGTCAGGTGTCAGAGTCAGGTGTCAGAGTCAGGTGTCAGAGTCAGGTATCAGAGTCAGGTGTCAGAGTCAGGGTCAGGTGTCACATTGGCATTATTTTGATACTTGACTATGATATCTGACCATGTCCTAAAATGAACACTGTACTAAGCAGCCAATCAATATATTTAGACAAGGGTTCAGTCACTGACCCAACCTCCAAGACAATTGGTCTCCCAGGGAGATGGGTCAGTGACTTATGGATTTTCCGTACACAGTACCATGTGGGTTTTCTTGGGAATAAGGGTAACAGTTTTTCTGCTGTTCTATGTGACAGTACCTCTCGCTCTACTTGCCTATATAATAGGCTTTTTTAAATGGCCCTGGATTTTATATGTATTGTCTATTTGCAGCTCCTCATATACATTATTATTCTCTAATTGTCTACGAGCTTCTGTCAAGTAATAATATTTAGTCATAAGGACCACATTGCCCCCCTTGTACACTGGATTAATTACTATATCATCACAGGATTGTAGCCATATAAGGGCTTTCTCCTCCCTGTAACGGACCGTTTCAGCAGACAAGGGGTTAAAATCCGTTTAGGCGATATGCCCCTTTTCTGAGAGACAGGCACAGCTACTGCAGGATACACCAAACTCCCGAACTGGATACAAAGTAGCACTCCAAACTGGAACCTCACGAATAGCTGCTAGCAGACGAACAGGAATCTTACACGTCTGGCAATCGGTCCTCCAACAGCATACAGTGAATCCCCCCAATAACGAGACAAGGCTCCGTGTTGAGGGTCAAGCAGTGGTCTGACTGTACTTCACGTACAGCCTCTTTTATTCATAAACCACAAACATAGTACTGCCCACAGGGGTTTGAAATACAACCAATCAGTAATTTACAACACATACAATGATACAACAGCAACCAATCGTTCACGCCCCCAGAGGACCAGAATGAAGACTGTGACATAGGACAACATATCCCCACAATGCATCATGGTCTCCTCCTCTCTATCCCGGAGACAACCTGAGGAGCAATCCAATTATCTCCGAGGACAAAGGGAGATCGCCAATACACATGTGAGGACAACAGAACAGACATCACCATTTAAACACACAATGGGACAATGGCACAATAGAAACACACCCAGCATTTTCCTCCCAAGCTGACAAGTTACACTTATTATAAATTGTTACAACTTTGTGAGTTTACATTGGCCATACATATAACTTACATCAATTTAAACAGTATAACTTGGGGACAAACCTATCCAAAATTCACTTGAATAGGTTCAGGGGTTTAAAAGTTAGTATATGGCCCATAATCCAGGGGCAAGAGGCCAGCAGCCAGTCCTCTCCAAAACCCAGTGGCGAGGTTGGTTTCGCCACACATCTCCCCCCCCCCAGGGAAGACTAACCAGGTACCTGACCTCACGCCGGTCGGTACCTGAGTTAGTCTGGCAGCCCACCCACAACCCAATACTGGACCTGTTGCATTTGGTAGCCTGTCTCTGTCCAGTGAGTCCACCAAGGTTATGTTGGAAGCTGGTACTCCCGGTCTCTGTGTTGCTCCCTGGCTTGGAGTGGAGGTTGCTTTGTGGGCAGGTATCAGCGGTACTCTGCCCTGGTGCCAGCGCTACCACGGAAGAAGCCTGGTTGGAGCCTGGTTGTTGGAGGGGGAGACCGACTGTCTTTACCCCCTGTGCTGTAAGTGCAGAGACCACGGTCCCATCTGCACTGTTGTGGGGCTTACTGTCTCCCCCTGGTGCGTTAAGCTGCCGCTGGGGAGAGGGGGTAACAAGCTCCTCTCCCATACATACTTCCAGCCGCTGGGGAGGGCGACCGACCGTCTCCACTCCCAATACAGTGTCCTGTTGCTGGGGAAAGGAGACTGGGCTCTCTATTCCCTGCTGGACACTTTGCCGCTGGGGGACAGGACCGACTGTCTCTGCCCCCAGTAACTCCGCCTGCCGCTGAGGAGGGAGGACGCTGCTCTCCTCTCCCTGCATTTCACACTGCCTTCCCGGCATATCACTCTGCTGCTGGGGGGCAGGAACAACTACCTCTTCCCCCTGTAACTCAGCCTGCTGCTGGGGAGGGAGGACGCTGCTCTCCTCTCCCTGCACTTCACACTGCCGCTGGGGAATGGAGACTGGGTTTGTCACCTTACTGTCCTGCTGAGCCTTCTCACTGGCGTGGAACAGCTGCTGGTAGCTCTGTTCCAGCTCCATCTCCCGGGTCACCAGGTGGACTAGGTCCTGCTCAATCTTATGAGTGTCATCCCAGTCATACCTGCTCTCCCTCCATTCCAAGAGATCATGGAACCGGGCTTGTGTAGGGCTCCCAAACTCCAGCTCTGAAAAAGTCTCCCATAACAAGCCAGGACCATCAAACTCCTCTCCCTCCGGCTTGTCATGCTCAGCTGTCCTGGGTAGGTACTGCGCCCCATACCACCAGAGCGCCTGGTAGGCATCTTCCAGCCACAGCTCCCGCCATGCTAGGAGTTCCAATTCCTTTACCCATTCCTCCCGGGGCTGCTCTCCCAGGAAGGGCATCCGCAGGGCTACTCGCTTCTGCAACCGCTGGTCTTCCGTGGGGAGTCTCTCGTCCTGCATATACTCCACAATACCCAGTACCTGGTACCAGATGCCTTTGCGGACTGCATCTCGGTCATCCATGACACCCTCATCGTACTCCACTGCTGTTTCCATTCTGGTACTGTCAGGGTCGCTGTACTGGGACATGCGTTGCCCTCAAATTGTAATTCCAGGGAATGATGTTTCTTTGTAGCTGTCTTTCTGGGCTGTGGGAACGATCCCGCTGCTTGCCACCAATGTAACGGACCGTTTCAGCAGACAAGGGGTTAAAATCCGTTTAGGCGATATGCCCCTTTTCTGAGAGACAGGCACAGCTACTGCAGGATACACCAAACTCCCGAACTGGATACAAAGTAGCACTCCAAACTGGAACCTCACGAATAGCTGCTAGCAGACGAACAGGAATCTTACACGTCTGGCAATCGGTCCTCCAACAGCATACAGTGAATCCCCCCAATAACGAGACAAGGCTCCGTGTTGAGGGTCAAGCAGTGGTCTGACTGTACTTCACGTACAGCCTCTTTTATTCATAAACCACAAACATAGTACTGCCCACAGGGGTTTGAAATACAACCAATCAGTAATTTACAACACATACAATGATACAACAGCAACCAATCGTTCACGCCCCCAGAGGACCAGAATGAAGACTGTGACATAGGACAACATATCCCCACAATGCATCATGGTCTCCTCCTCTCTATCCCGGAGACAACCTGAGGAGCAATCCAATTATCTCCGAGGACAAAGGGAGATCGCCAATACACATGTGAGGACAACAGAACAGACATCACCATTTAAACACACAATGGGACAATGGCACAATAGAAACACACCCAGCATTTTCCTCCCAAGCTGACAAGTTACACTTATTATAAATTGTTACAACTTTGTGAGTTTACATTGGCCATACATATAACTTACATCAATTTAAACAGTATAACTTGGGGACAAACCTATCCAAAATTCACTTGAATAGGTTCAGGGGTTTAAAAGTTAGTATATGGCCCATAATCCAGGGGCAAGAGGCCAGCAGCCAGTCCTCTCCAAAACCCAGTGGCGAGGTTGGTTTCGCCACACTCCCCTATATCAAAATTTTTACGTGCCTGAGGGTACACCAAGGCTTTTACTCCTTCAAGCACTTTTCGTTTGAATATATCTATATTACTGCTGGCGGGCAAGGGGGGGACTAAATGTGGACCTGATATGCCCTGTAAACTCCTCCTGAAGCGTGTTTGTGGAGGGGTGTCCCATGTAGAATCTGTCATCCATTCCAAACATAAAATCTTAGTAGAGTTAAAACCCGCGGTCATACTGAATCCAAGTGGTCCTTTGGCCGCTGGTTTCTCACCCTCTCTAACCTCCCTCACTTGCACTGGTACATTTTTAAACAACCTACTTAGGTTCAGTTTTCTTATGACCTTAAAAAGATCTCTCTCAAAGACGACCGGGTCAAACTGTTTCACCAGGCTGTAATTGAGTCCTCGGTTAAGGAACCTCTCACAGTCCGGTGGTAACTCGGAGCCGGTCAAGTTGACTACTAGATTATGTGTAACACAACTCTCGTCCTCTTCAATTATCGTCTCCAAAAGTTTAAAGGGAACCTGTCACCTGGATTTTGTGTATAGAGCTGAGGACATGGGTTGCTAGATGGCCGCTAGCACATCCGCAATACCCAGTTCCCATAGCTCTGTGCTCTTTTATTATGTAAAAAAAACGATTTGATACATATGCAAATCAACCTAAGATGAGTCCTGTCCCTGACTCATCTCAGGGACAGGACTCATCTCAGGATAATTTGCATATGTATCAAATCTTTTTTTTTTTTACACAATAAAAGCACACAGAGTTATGGGGACTGGGTATTGCGGATGTGCTAGCGGCCATCTAGCAACCCATGTCCTCAGCTCTATACACAAAATCCAGGTGACAGGTTCCCTCTAAAGTTTTTTTTAAGGGTTTCTATATATTGATGACCTATCCTCAGGTCGGCAGCCAATGGCCGCAACGGTTGGGTGTTGGTTGGCTGGCATTTAAACCACATTTTGGCAATTGAACCTACTAATATAATTGACTATGTAAATCTTTCTCGAAATTCTTATTTTTTTCATTTAGGTTTGAAAGGAGAAAAAGGTGACAGTTCTGGACAATCAGGTAAATAAAAAAAAAGTGTACACATAGAGCAATAGGCACCAGGAAAATTGGGATTTGTGAATACAAGTTAGTAAATATATCTCAACTACTAGTGCTACAGAGAACAGAAATTTTGCCAGTATGTGGCTTTAATTATGTAACAGTATGAAAATGTACTCTTCTATTAATCATTAGTTATTCAAGTGAGGATCAACACATAGTAACTTGAAATGAACTGTACTGTTCTATGGTGATGTTTACTTTTTTGCTTTAGTAATGTTTGTCTGCTCTTACAACATAAAGTAGAACTTTGTAGTGCACTGCTCATAACTAGCACTCCCAATTTCACTTACTTTCATGTTCTCCTCTAATTCCCAGAGAAGTATGAGTGTCTAATGACAGAATTTGTTTGCACTACTGACCTGACCACAGGCAGCATGAAATAGTTTCAGATTATGGGGTTCATTTATTATCCAGAACTACGTTTATATTAGTCGTATTTCTGGCACAGATTCGGTGGAACGGTTATTTGCGCCACAATCTGCAACTTTTCCCTGCTCACGCCAGGTCTAAAATAGTGAGCGTGGCATGGGCGGGGATAGGCTGGCAGGCCTGTCTCATTCATGTTTTAGGCCTAGAAAACGGTCTAAATGTAAGCCAGCTAGGAAGCTGGCTTACATTTAGATTGGCGGTGGGTGCGGCGAACTTATGTAGAGTCCTGCACCTCTTCATAACTTTGGCGGATCCATCGCCAGGTATAGGGGTTATTAAGACCAGCGTCTAAAACGTCGGTCTTAATACATGACCTCCTATGTCATTACAACTAAGGCCTCATGCACACGAACGTTGTTTGTTTCCGTGTCCATTCCGTTTTTTTTTTGCGGATAGGATGCGGACCCATTCATTTCAATGAGTCCGCAAAAAATGCAGACAGCACACCGTGTGCTGTCCGCATCAGTATGTCCGTTCTGTAGCCCCGCAAAAAAAATAGAACATGTCCTATTCTTGTCCGTTTTAGGCATTGTTACAATGGATCCGCAAAAAAAAAGATGGCAGACGGAGGTCATGCATTATTTTTTTTTTGCGGATACGCAATTTGCGGACCACAAAACACATACAGTCGTGTGCATGCAGCCTAAAATTTACTCCACTGGGTGGCTCACTTATGACTTCTTCCTACCTGGTTAAGCTGGTTAAAATATTTTGTTCTGTACAGAAATAGGGAGTGACCTGTCATTAAATCCTAGTCAGAGTAAGGGCCCTTGAGGACAAGCGTTGGTCACGCTGCGAGTCCGAGGCGCAGCTCCCGGCCTGAACTCCCAGCACTGACAGGGTCACATAGCATTATATTGATTTATGATGTTATGTAACCCTAAGGCCTCTTTCACACAAGCGTGTCCGGATAAGGTCCGGATGTGTTGCGGCAAACCCGCGCGAGTAGGTACGCAATTGCAGTCAGTTTTGACTGCGATTGCGTTCCGTTGTTCAGTTTTTATCGCGCGGGTGCAATGCGTTTTGCACGCAAGTGATAAAAAACTGAATGTGGTACCCAGACCCGAACTTCTTCACAGAAGTTCAGGTTTGGGTTCAAGGTTGTGTAGATTGTATTATTTCCCCTTATAACATGGTTATAAGGGAAAATAATAGCATTGTTAATACAGAATGCATAGTACAATAGGGCTGGAGGGGTTAAAAAAAATAAAATAATAATTTAACTCTCCTTAATCCACTTGTTCGCGCAGCCGGCATCTCTTCTGTCTTCTTCTTTGAGGAATAGGACCATTGATGACGTCACTGCACTCATCACATGGTCCATCACATGATCTTTTACCATGGTGATGGATCATGTGACGGACCAAGGTCCTATTCCTCAAAGAAGAAGACAGAAGAGATGCCGGCTGCGCGAACAAGTGGATTAAGGTGAGTTAAATTATTTAAAAAAAATTTTAACCCCTCCAGCCCTATTGTACTACGCATTCTGTATTCAGAATGCTATTATTTTCCCTTATAACCATGTTATAAGGGAAAATAATAATGATCGGGTCCCCATCCCGATCGTCTCCTAGCAACCGTGTGTGAAAATCGCACCGCATCCGCACTTGCATGCGGATGCTTGCGATTTTCACGCAGCCCCATTCACTTCTATGGGGCCTGCGTTACGTGAAAAACGCACAAAATAGAGCTTGCTGCGATTTTCACGCAACGCACAAGTGATGCGTGAAAATCACCGCTCATGTGCACAGCCCCATAGAAATGAATGGGTCCAGATTCAGTGCAGGTGCAATGCGTTCACCTCACGCATTGCACCCGCGCGGAAAACTCGGCCGTGTGAAAGGGGCCTTACAGTTCTGGAATGTATTGGATAACACTGGCATAATGCTGTCAGTTATATACAATACATTCCAGAACTGTAAGGGTTACATAGCATCATAAATCAATATAATGCTATGTGACCCCCGGCAGCGCTGGGAGTTCAGGCTGGGAGCTGCGCTGCGGACTCGCAGCGTGACCAACGCGGGTCTGCAAGGGCCCTAAGACATTGTTCATTGTAGCCAGGAAGCTTTCAAATGTTCTGCAGGGTCAGGACAAAGGATAGGAAGAGGAAGTGATTACCTAGGGTTGCACTATAGTAAGGCTGGTTACAGCCTGCATTTGTGGGTGGGGCTGCCTGCTATTTAATCCTGAGCGGCCTCACCCTGTGGACGGTCGCTTCGTGCCACTTCCTCTAGTCGGTTCGTCACTTCCGGTGCGTCAGTGTTTCCAGCCTACGTCACTTCCGTGGTAAGTCGCGGCTCTCCAGCTCCCTCGGCCGGGGGCAGCGTCCGTCCGGCCTGCCAAGAGGGCTTGGCCGGGGCTTCCTCCCTCCTTCAGCTCCTGGAAGCCTCCTCGCAGTGGTGCGATTTTCAGTTTGCTGTTCAGGGCTTTCGGCCGCGGTAGCCACGGCACTTCAGGTAGGGCTGACCGCTCCCGCCGGGCTCGGCTTGCGGCACTCCCTGTCAAAGCCGCACTGCTCTGTGGCCTCATCTTTTCCTCTAATGATGTTAACTCCATGCATGTTGTGTTGATAGTGGGGTTTGTTTTGCTTTACAGCATTGGGCTGCAGGATGCCGGTAGTACCAGAGGCAGCCCATGGCATGGATTGGGTCCGCAGCATTGCTCCGGTCGGACTCTGATCCATCCCATGCTCTGGGCCTGGGCTTAAGGTGGAGGTGCTGCCGTGCACATCGGGGAGTTCTCCAGTCATCTGGAGAACGGCTTCTCCGCTTGGCTGACACACATGCCGGGGGGGCAGGATGTCCCTTAAACGGGTCCTTCCCTTCCCAGGTCAGGTGGAGGTGCTATTTTCCAGTTTCCTAATGTAGCATTTCGGGCTCAGGACTTAAATTATGAGCTTGTTGTCTATTTCTAGGTGCTGATAAATTTTTCCACAAAATACAGGGCTGCAGTACCGTCTGATATCCAGTCTTCCCGTTCAGCCAAGTAGCTGCTCAACAGCTTCCTGAATTTCTTCAGGTATCACGCATACGTAATTTGTCTGTCTTCCCTGCTTCTTGTCTCGCTTTCACACATCATCTGTTGTCTCCCTGGATCGCCCAGGCCCACGCTGCCTCTGTCATCCTGGATCGCCCAGGCTCGCTCTGTTTCTGTCATCCTGGATCGCCCAGGCCCGCTCTGTTTCTGTCTTCCTGGATCGCCCAGGCTCGCTCTGTTTCTGTCATCCTGGATCACCCAGGCTCGCTCTGTTTCTGTCATCCTGGATCGCCCAGGCCCACGCTGCCTCTGTCATCCTGGATCGCCCAGGCTCGTTCTAGAGTCACGTGCCCCGGAGGATTCCCAGGCTGCGGTTACGGCAGTCATTCCCTCGACCTCTCAAGAAACCAGCGTTAGGTACGCCCAACGCTAGTCCAGTTGTGGCCCCAGCCCACTTTGTCCCTGAGACTATTAAGAAGGACATTCTAGCTGGGAAGGATGTCAACCTGGCATCCATCCTGATAGCTTCCCAAGATGTGGCTGAGAATAAAGTCATCAATTCTGGGGAGGTTGCAGGGCTACTTAGGGCGAAGGATGCCCGCCTGAATAGAAAACGTTCTATTCCGGAATTCGTGTTGGCATTCAGCCTTTATCGCGATGTAGGCTGCTCAGCCCATCCGCTCAGGCGGGAGGAACTAGATACGTATCTTTACCGTCTGACGGATCTGGCATATAAGTATGGCGGCTCCAATTTCTACGACTACCATCATTCTTTCTCCGCCAAAGCTGCGGCAGCCCTGGTCCAATTTCAGTTTGTTACCAACTGGCCGAATTTGCACATGGAGCTCTTTTTCCGGCACTTTGCTGGGCTAAGAGCTCCTACCTGCGCGATATGCCAGTCCATCATTCACACGGCGGACTGGTGCCCTATGTTGGCCACTCCGGGTCTTGACCGGACCCTCCCGTGTTCCTCTGGCCTAAGAAGCCAGCCGACCATGGACAAGTTGGGCAGGCCTATCGTGTTCCTTGGGCAGAGCCAGGTCTGTAATAATTTTAATGCGGTTTTGGTAGCTGTAGAGCCTTGCACATCTGCTCCCTGTGCTTTAGGGCTCACCCCCATTCTTCCTGCCCTAAAAAATCTAAATCCTGACTAGCCGACATTAACATTGAGTTATTGGCTGTTATTGGCTTACAGGAGCACCCGGATCAGCAGTTAGTCCAGTTTCTCCTTTCAGGATTCAGGAGGGGTTTACACACAGGGTTGATCGCCCTCCCTCTGGAGTCCTGGGAGGGGAAAAATCTGCAGTCGGCTATACAGGATCCGGGCGCAGTTGACAGTTTATTGTTAGCAGAGGTCCATAAAGGGTTCCTTTTGGGCCCATTTGACGTAATCCCGTTTGATACCTGGAGGATTAGCCCGATTGGGTTAGTCTCTAAGCAGTCATCTAATAAAAAAAAGGTTAATTTACGACCTGTCTGCGCCCCATATGTCCTCTACACCCAGCTTGAATTCCTTGATTCCGTCAGAAGAGTTCGCCATGTCTTACTTCACCATAGAGGAAGCGATTAAGTTAATTTGGCAGTCAGGGAGAGGGGCCCTACTTGCCAAAGCCGATATAGCGGACGCCTTTAACCCCTTAAGGACATAGGACGTACCGGTACGCCCTATTTCCCGAGTCCTTAAGGACACAGGACGTACCGGTACGTCCTGACTTAAAATCGGCATTCCGGCGCCGCGGGGGTTAATCGGAACGGGATGCCGGCTGAAATCATTCAGCCGGCATCCCGTAACAATGCAGGGGGAAGGGTCATTTGACCCCCCGTATCGACGATCGCAGAAAACCGCAGGTCAATTCAGACCTGCGGTTTTCTGCGTTTCCGGTCCATTCGGGTGTCCTGTGACCCGATGAACCGGAAAAAGACTGCGATCGGTGGCGTAATTATACACCACCTATCGCAGTCCGAGGATTTGGAGAGGCGGTGCTGGCCCTGGTGCTGAACGCCGCTGTCCAGGGTGCTGATTGGAGCAGGGGAGAGAGGCGCGAGATTCAAACTTCCTGCGCTCCTCTCTCCCCTCCTCTTCCTGTCCAGCACCCTGACCGTGTAGCACCGTTCGGCACCAGCTCCTGCGTCCCCCTAATCGCCATCCATCACCCTCCTGCACCCATCGCCACCCAGGTAGGTTAGGGTCAGTGAGGGAGAGGCACCGTTAGGCAGGGAAAGAAGGGAAAAGTTAGAAAAAAAAAAAAAAAGTTATTTTATTTCAAAACTTTTTTTGATCCATCAGACCCCAGACCCCCCCCTGCCACTTGCGCCCCCCCACCAGCCCCGCACCCCCCCACCCCCCACCAGCCCCCCTTCCCCTCACCACCACTTTTTTTTTTTTTTCACTTTTTAGCGTCCGTCCACTGTTAGCGCATCGCCCACCCCACCACCGCACCACCCCACCGACCGCTGATCAGCGTTGTACCGCTGATCAGCAAATTTGAACTTTTTTTTCCTAACACTTGCCCTTTCTTTTTTTGCCTTTTTTAGTACGTGAACACCCGTTGCCCCCACACACACGCACATATAATAAAGGTTTCCACACACGCACACATACACGCACACACACCCATGGCCCGCCGGATGTTCTCGGCCGAGGAGGCATACGCCCAGATTGCCTCCGACTCTGAGAGCCCCAGTGAGGATGAGGATGACCCCACGTTCCTTTTGTCATCCGCATCCTCCTCATCATCATCGGATGACGATGAGCCACCAAGGCGGCGGAGACGCCGCCAGGCGGAGCCAGGGGCCCCACATGCTAGGGATCCTGTGGCCCACCCTAGTACGAGCCGCCCTGGGGTTCGTACTGGTTTCCCGGCCCACCAAATAAGTCCACCGGAGCCCCCTGCCGATGAACTTAGTTGGTGTCCCCCAGTGGACTTTGAGCCTGAGATTCCGGATTTTGCTGGCAATCCTGGAATCCAGATTCCCACATTGGGGTTTACTGAAATTGACTATTTTAGTTTTTTTTTCAGTAACCCACTGGTGAATCTGATGGTGGAGCAGACGAATCTGTACGCCCAACAGTTCGTCGCTCAAAACCCAGGCTCATTTTTGGCTAGACCCGGTGGCTGGACGCCGGTCAGTGCAGCCGAGATGAGGACATTTTGGGGCCTCGTGCTGCATATGGGTCTAGTCCAAAAACCCAGTGTCAGGCAATACTGGAGTGGGGACGTCCTATACCAGACCCCACTGTACAGTATGGTCATGACACGCTCCCGGTTTGAGGCCGTCCGGAAATGTCTGCATTATTCCGATAATGCAGCATGTCCACCCCGAAATGATCCTGCCTATGACCGGCTGTATAAGATACAGCCGGTCATCGATCACTTTGGGGCCAAATTCATGGAGGCCTACGTACCTGGAAGGGAGGTCGCGGTTGATGAGTCTCTCGTTGCGTTCAAGGGGAGACTCAGTTTCCGCCAATACATTCCCACAAAGCGGGCGAGGTATGGCGTGAAGCTATACAAAATTTGTGAGAGTACCTCAGGGTACACTTACAAATTTCGTGTGTACGAGGGGCGAGATTCCCGTATTCAACCCCCAGAATGTCCCCCCACTCTGGGTGTTACCGGGAAACTCGTGTGGGACCTTATGTACCCACTGCTGGATAACGGTATCCCCTTGTTCAGGTCCCTTGCCGCCAGATCCACGTTCGCTTGTGGGACCGTGCGGAAAAATCAACGCGGCCTCCCTGCCTACCCCCTCCAGGTACCTATCCCCAGGGGTGAGACCTGTGCCCTTACCAGTGGAAACCTGTTGCTGGTCAGGTATAAGGACAAGAGGGATGTCTTTATGCTGTCCACAATCCACAGTAACAGCACCACCCCAGTCCCTGTGCGAGGTACCGCGGCAACGGTCCTCAAGCCCGATTGTATCGTCGACTACAATCGGTATATGGGAGGAGTTGATCTCTCTGATCAAGTCCTCAAGCCATATAACGCCATGCGCAAAACCCGGGCATGGTACAAAAAAGTTGCGGTCTACTTGGTGCAGGTTGCCATGTACAACTCTTTTGTACTATCCCGAAGCGCTGGCAGCACAGGGACATTCCTCCAATTCTATGAGGCAGTCCTCAAGGCCCTGATCTTTTCGGACCGGGAAACAGCAGGCCGGAGTACCTCGGGAATTGGAGGCGCCCGGATCGTCCCTGGCCAACACTTTCCAGGTGTGGTCCCCCATACTGGAAAGAAGGGACGAACCCAAAAAAAGTGCAGAGTGTGTCACAAGAGGGGGATACGGAAGGACACCACCACTCAGTGTGACACGTGCCCCGATCATCCGGGCCTCTGCATTATCAATTGCTTCAGGGAGTATCACACTTCCATGGAGTACTACATTTTTATAATCCCCAACAGTCCACTAGAGAACATAAAAAACTATGGCTCTCAGACTTTGGAGACACGGAAACATTTTTTTTTCCCCAAAAAAATATTAGTTTTAGTGCAGGCATCCTCAAACTGCGGCCCTCCAGATGTTGTAAAACTATAACTCCCAGCATGCCCAGACAACCTACAGCCATCAGCAGGGCATGGTGGGAGTTTTTAGGATGCCTGCTTAGTGTCTCCAAAGTCTGAGAGCCATACATATTGGGCAT
The DNA here is from genome assembly GCF_905171765.1 of Bufo bufo. Classification (NCBI taxonomy): domain Eukaryota; kingdom Metazoa; phylum Chordata; class Amphibia; order Anura; family Bufonidae; genus Bufo; species Bufo bufo. The sequence goes on from NC_053394.1 coordinate 220,446,705, forward strand.
CGTCGCGTGCGTAAAAGTCGTCGCTATAAAAATAACTTTTGCCCAAACGCCTCGGATGAACGGTGTTAAAAATATAAAATAAAAACGGTGCCAAAACACCCATTTTTGGGCAAAATTTCCATTTGAATCCTTTTTGCCGGTAATAAAGCTAGGGTTAACAGCCAAACAAAACTCAATATTTATGGCCCTGATTCTGTAGTTTGCAGAAACACCCCATATGTGGTCGTAAATGGCTATATAGCCGCACGGCAGGGCATAGAACGAAGGGAACTCCATATGGTTTCTGGAAGGCAGATTTTGATGGACAGTTTTTTTTTTTACACCATGTCCCATTAGAAGCCCCCCCTGATGTAGCCTAGACTAGAAACTCCAAAAAAGTGACCCCATCTAAGAAACTACACCCCTCAAGGTATTCAAAAGTTACTTTACAAACTATGTTAACCCTTTAGGTGTTCCACAAAACTAAATAGCGAATGTAGAAACAATTTTAGAATTTAATTTTTTTGTTACATTGCCTCAAAAAGAGTAATATAGAGCAACCAAAAATCGAATTTACCCCTAAAATAGTCCCAAAACAACAACAACCACCTTATCCCGTAGTTTCCTAGATGGGGTCACTTTTATGGAGTTTCTACTCTAGGGGTGCATCAGGGGGCTTGAAAGGGTACATCGTGTCAATAAACCAGTCCAGCAAAATCTGCCTTCCAAAAACCATATGACATTCCCCTTCTTCTATGTCCTGCCGTTTAGCCAAACAGTAGTTTACGACCACATATCGGGTGTTTTTGCAAACTACAGAATCAGGGCAACCCATTTTGAGTGTTGTTTGGCAGTTAACCCTTGTTTTACTCCTGGAAAAAATTGATTATATTGGAAACTTTTCCAAAAAATAGAAATTTCAAAATTGTTTCTCCATCTGCCATTAACTCTTGTGGAACACCTAAAGGGTTAACAAAGTTTGTAAACCCAGTTTTGAATACCTTGAGGGGTGTACTTTCTTAGATGGAGTCACTTTTTTGAAATTTCTATTCTAGGGGTGCAACAGGGGGCTTCAAATGGGACATGGTATAAACAAAACCAGTCCTGCCAAATCTGCCTTCCAAAACCCATATGGTGTTCCCCTCCTTCTATGTGCTACCGTTCGGCCAAACAGTAGTTTACGACCACATATGGGGTGTTTTTGTAAACTACAGAATCAGGGCAACCCATTTTGAGTGTTGTTTGGCAGTTAACCCTTGTTTTACTCCTGGAAAAAATTGATTATATTGGAAACTTTTCCAAAAAATAGAAATTTCAAAATTGTTTCTCCATCTGCCATTAACTCTTGTGGAACACCTAAAGGGTTAACAAAGTTTGTAAACCCAGTTTTAAATACCTTGAGGGGTGTACTTTCTTAGATGGAGTCACTGTTTTGAAATTTCTATTCTAGGGGTGCAACAGGGGGCTTCAAATGGGACATGGTATAAACAAAACCAGTCCTGCCAAATCTGCCTTCCAAAACCCATATGGTGTTCCCCTCCTTCTATGTGCTACCGTTCGGCCAAACAGTAGTTTACGACCACATATGGGGTGTTTTTGCAAACTACAGAATCAGGGCAACCCATTTTGAGTGTTGTTTGGCAGTTAACCCTTGTTTTACTCCTGGAAAAAATTGATTATATTGGAAAATTTTCCAAAAAATAGAAATTTCTAAATTGTTTCTCCATCTGCCATTAACTCTTGTGGAACACCTAAAGGGTTAACAAAGTTTGTAAACCCAGTTTTGAATACCTTGAGGGGTGTACTTTCTTAGATGGAGTCACTTTTTTGAAATTTCTATTCTAGGGGTGCAACAGGGGGCTTCAAATGGGACATGGTATAAACAAAACCAGTCCTGCCAAATCTGCCTTCCAAAACCCATATGGCGTTCCCCTCCTTCTATGTGCTACCGTTCGGCCAAACAGTAGTTTACGACCACATATGGGGTGTTTTTGCAAACTACAGAATCAGGGCAACCCATTTTGAGTGTTGTTTGGCAGTTAACCCTTGTTTTACTCCTGGAAAAAATTGATTATATTGGAAACTTTTCCAAAAAATAGAAATTTCAAAATTGTTTCTCCATCTGCCATTAACTCTTGTGGAACACCTAAAGGGTTAACAAAGTTTGTAAACCCAGTTTTAAATACCTTGAGGGGTGTACTTTCTTAGATGGAGTCACTTTTTTGAAATTTCTATTCTAGGGGTGCAACAGGGGGCTTCAAATGGGACATGGTATAAACAAAACCAGTCCTGCCAAATCTGCCTTCCAAAACCCATATGGTGTTCCCCTCCTTCTATGTGCTACCGTTCGGCCAAACAGTAGTTTACGACCACATATGGGGTGTTTTTGCAAACTACAGAATCAGGGCAACCCATTTTGAGTGTTGTTTGGCAGTTAACCCTTGTTTTACTCCTGGAAAAAATTGATTATATTGGAAAATTTTCCAAAAAATAGAAATTTCAAAATTGTTTCTCCATCTGCCATTAACTCTTGTGGAACACCTAAAGGGTTAACAAAGTTTGTAAACACAGTTTTGAATACCTTGAGGGGTGTACTTTCTTAGATGGAGTCACTTTTTTGAAATTTCTATTCTAGGGGTGCAACAGGGGGCTTCAAATGGGACATGGTATAAACAAAACCAGTCCTGCCAAATCTGCCTTCCAAAACCCATATGGCGTTCCCCTCCTTCTATGTGCTACCGTTCGGCCAAACAGTAGTTTACGACCACATATGGGGTGTTTTTGCAGACTACAGAATCAGGGCAACCCATTTTGAGTGTTGTTTGGCAGTTAACCCTTGTTTTACTCCTGGAAAAAATGTATTATATTGGAAACTTTTCCAAAAAATAGAAATTTCAAAATTGTTTCTCCATCTGCCATTAACTCTTGTGGAACACCTAAAGGGTTAACAAAGTTTGTAAACCCAGTTTTGAATACCTTGAGGGGTGTAATTTCTTAGATGGAGTCACTTTTTTGAAATTTCTATTCTAGGGGTGCAACAGGGGGCTTCAAATGGGACATGGTATAAACAAAACCAGTCCTGCCAAATCTGCCTTCCAAAACCCATATGGCGTTCCCCTCCTTCTATGTGCTACCGTTCGGCCAAACAGTAGTTTACGACCACATATGGGGTGTTTTTGCAAACTACAGAATCAGGGCAACCCATTTTGAGTGTTGTTTGGCAGTTAACCCTTGTTTTACTCCTGGAAAAAATTGATTATATTGGAAACTTTTCCAAAAAATAGAAATTTCAAAATTGTTTCTCCATCTGCCATTAACTCTTGTGGAACACCTAAAGGGTTAACAAAGTTTGTAAACCCAGTTTTGAATACCTTGAGGGGTGTACTTTCTTAGATGGAGTCACTTTTTTGAAATTTCTATTCTAGGGGTGCAACAGGGGGCTTCAAATGGGACATGGTATAAACAAAACCAGTCCTGCCAAATCTGCCTTCCAAAACCCATATGGTGTTCCCCTCCTTCTATGTGCTACCGTTCGGCCAAACAGTAGTTTACGACCACATATGGGGTGTTTTTGTAAACTACAGAATCAGGGCAACCCATTTTGAGTGTTGTTTGGCAGTTAACCCTTGTTTTACTCCTGGAAAAAATTGATTATATTGGAAAATTTTCCAAAAAATAGAAATTTCAAAATTGTTTCTCCATATGCCATTAACTCTTGTGGAAGACCTAAAGGGTTAATTAAGTTTGAAAAAACAGTTTTGAATACCTTGAGGGGTGTAGTTTCTAGAATGGGGTCATTTTTGGGAGGTTTCTATTATCTAAGCCTCACAAAGTCACTTCAAACCTGAACTGGTCCATAAAAAGTGGGATTTTGAAGATTTCTGAAAATTTCAAAATTTGCTTCTAAACTTCTAAGCCTTGTAACATCCCCAAAAAATAAAATATCATTCCCAAAATGCTACAAACATGAAGTAGACATATGGGGAATGTAAAATCATCACAATTTTTGGGGGTATTACTATGTATTACAGAAGTAGAGAAACTGAAAGTTTGAAATTTGCTAATTTTTAAAAAAAAATTGGTAAAAATTGTATTTTTTTATGCAAAAAAATTAACTTTTTTGACCCAATTTTAGCAGTTACATGAAGTACAATATGTGACGAAAAAACAATCTCAGAACGGCCTGGGTAAGTCAAAGCGTTTTAAAGTTATGAGCACTTAAAGTGACACTGGTCAGATTTCCAAAAAATGGCCTGGTCCTTAAGGTGAAAATGAGCCCGGTCCTTAAGGGGTTAAAGGAAACCTGTCACCAGGATTTTGTGCATAGAGCTGGGGACATGGGCTGCTAGATGGCCACTAGCACATCTGCAATACCCAGTCCCCATTGCTCTCTGCGCTTTTATTGTGTTAAAAAACAGTTTTGATCAATATGCAAATGACCTGATATGAGTCCTGTATCCGGAGATGAGTCAAGCGGAAAGGAGCCCAGCACCGCCCCGCGTCCTCCGAATCTCCTCCTTGCTGGCTGACGTCACAGAGCTGGAGCGCCGAAATCTCGCGATGCGCGAGCTAGCGCATGCGCAGTGTCGGCATCATGTTCATTCCCTGTACTGGCATCAGCACAGGGAACGAACTACGCATGCGCTAGCTCGCGCATCGCAAGATTTCGGCACTCCAGCTCTGTGACGTCAGCCAGCAAGGAGGAGAATCGGAGGACGCGGGGCGGTGCTAGGCTCCTTTCCGCTTGACTCATCTCCGGATACAGGACTCATATCAGGTCATTTGCATATTGATCAAAACTGTTTTTTAACACAATAAAAGTGCAGAGAGCTATGGGGACTGGGTATTGCAGATGTGCTAGTGGCCATCTAGCAGCCCATGTCCCCAGCTCTATGCACAAAATCCTGGTGACAGGTTTCCTTTAAGCTGCTTCCCATTGCACCTCAACTCTGGGGATTTTATGGCATCAAGTGGGCTCACAGGTATTATTTCGCCAATAGACTCACCCTTGGCTCCAAGAGCAGCCCTTGGTTATTTGACCAGTTCGCGGGCGCCCTGCACTGGATCTTGAGTCATCACGGGGGTTTGGATAAGGTCATTCACTATCTCGACGACTACTTAATCATCCAAAGCCCCCGGGGTGATTCCTCCGGGCTGGATATCCTGCTCCAGCTGTTTTCCAGTCTCCAGGTCCCAGTCGCTACCTCCAAGACTGAGGGCCCTAGCACAAGGGTCACCTTCCTAGGTATCGTGTTAGATACCGTCCGCATGGAGGCAAGCCTGCCGGAGGCAAAGTTTTCCAAGATCAAGAATGCATTCTCCGCCGCTGCTTCATCAAGGGTTCTTACCAAACTGGAGTTGCAGTCCCTCCTGGGTTCTTCAAATTTCGCCTCCCGGATCATGCCCCAGGGTAGATCCTTTGTGTCTAGGCTCCTCAATCTTCTCCCCTCAGCGCAAGACCAGGATTCCTCCGTCCATCTTGACAACCAAGCTGTTGCGGATCTGCTCATGTGGCACTCCTTCCTGACTTCCTGGAACGGCATATCCTTTTTCGTGCCCACTCCGGATGCCTCTTCACCGAGGATTCACTCTGATGCTGCCGCCTCCCGAGGGTGTGCGGCCATTTTCCATCCGCACTGGCTGGTTGGCGATTGGCCGGCGGAATTCTTCCTTGATAGCGAGTCCCTCAAATCTTCGCCTCTCCTGGAACTGTATCCTCTGGTGGCGGCCGCCCAGGTTTGGGGCCCCCTCTGATATCCAATAAAACACATCAGTGCATAAATTAATCCCTGTGTTTACCTTATATCAGATGGTCATGCCAAGGCAGACTACAACTGGACTCCATATTGGTGTTTAACAGGGTGCATTGCGCATGTTAATGACGTCATCACACTACTACCGCAACGTCATGACGAGCGCTCACCCAGCGCATACTCAGTGTACACTTAGTCGGCATATCAAAGCCGCTCCCGACTCGCAGAGGGCGTGCGGCATGCGCGTCATCAGATTGAGTCACATAGAGGTCATGTGGGAATTACATGATCGCAATGTACTTGTGAATGCCCGGATCCATACCGTAGATAAATACAAATACACAGCTACCTATAAACAAGATGGCGCCGATGATGGCTGCCTCGGCACAGCGCTCTCCCTTAATTCTCCCCAATTCTCCTTATTCTCCCCAATTCTCCTAACTTCTGCCCCCCTCCGTCTCCACAGCCACTACAGCTGAATTCTCCTTCCCCCACTGCCCCTCTCGTCTCTCTGCTCACCTCTCCAGAAGACCAGGACCGGGAATTGTGACCGCTGGACTCCACGGTCCGGATTTCTCCTGCTGTTCCATCCATCCCACATCACCGGAGCCAACCCCCTCTTCCCTCGCTCCCCGTCTCACACCAGGAGCCGAGACGCAGCTATCCGGAGAGCTGACTCCGCAGGAGGACACATCGCGATTCTCCAGGCTGGGACGTGGTGGCGGCTCGACCGCGGGCTAGGCCCGCCCATCCCTCCGGCCCATCTCCAGGTGGCCCATGCTCTCCTGCTGCTCCGGTCCTACAAGACACCTATCTCGGCAGCGGCGCTGGACCCCCCCCCCCCCCCCCCCGCTCTCCGTTGGCACCCATCTCCAGTGTTTAAGGCTGAGACGTGGTGGCAAGGCTGGGACGCGGTGGCCGCTGAGGGGTTAACCCATCCCGGAGCTGCAGGGACAAAGACGCCAATGAGCGGCGCTGGTACAGGTCACATGACCGGCTCCTCCAGTAAACCAGCAGCAACTATAAGCGGGGAATTCAAATGAGCGACGAGATAGAGCTCTGGTCCCCATCAGCCGTTATTGCCCGTAGGAGAGGGCTAGGCCTGTCCCTCTCCCCCCCCCCCCCCCCCCCCTCCAGGTGGCCCACGCTCTCCTGCTGCTGGTCCCACAGTCACCTACCTCGGCCTCGGTGTGGGGCCCCTCCTTCCCCCTCCCCCCCCCTCTCTCTCTCTCAGGCTAGCGTACAAAGCCGTCCCGAGAGCCGCATTAGGCTCACCCGACCACTGCCTTGTCCATCTGGTCCCCTCCTACAGACGTCGCCTAGAGTCATCGAAACCGATCCGTAGAACTTCCAGAGTGTGGTCTGAGGAGGCCAAGCTACAACTACAGGCCTGTTTTGACTGCACAGACTGGGGAGCGCTACAAGAGAGAATGACCTGGACACCTGGGCGGATGTTGTCTCCTCATACATCAGTTTCTGCGAAGACTCCTGCGTCCCCTCAAGATCATACACGATTTACCCAAACAACAAACCGTGGTTCACGAACAAGCTCAAACAACTACGCAGGTGCAAGGAAACAACGCATAAATCAGGTAATCAATTGGAGTACAGACTGGCCAAAAACTGCCTTTATCGGGAACTGCGTGCAGCGAAACGGGCATACGTGGAACGCATCCACCATTCTCTACGCTCGAACGACCGGAGGGCGGTCTGGAAGGGCCTTAGGTCCGCGACTAACTACAAACCCCCCCCCCGGCGCTCACTACCCCTTGTCAGGCACTGGCAGAGGAGCTGGGCAGGTTCTACTGCAGATTCGAGACCTCGACTGAGGTGGATGTAACTCGGCCAATGCCCCCTAGAGTGGGCACCCCAGTCCCTGCTGCCACATTATCTTGCCCATTCACTGACCCCCCTACAGTGAATGTGACTACAGTTCGCACCCTGCTGTCCAAGCTAAATGTGAGGAAAGCCCCCAGTCCCGATGGTGTCACTCCTGCGTGCCTGAAATACTGCTCAGTCCAACTGGCCCCGGCCCTCACCCCAATCTTTGACAGATCCCTTAAGGAGGGACATGTCCCCGCCTGCTTTAAGAACTCAACTATCATCCCTGTGCCGAAGAAACAGGGCATTTCTGATCTTAACAACTTCCGGCCCGTGGCTCTGACTTCAGTGGTCATGAAAACCCTAGAGAAGGTGGTCCTCTCCATCCTGAAGCCCGCCACTCTGGACCGGCTGGACCCTCTGCAATTCGCCTGCAGGGCAAACAGATCCACTGACGATGCGATTAACATGTGTCTAGAATACGTCACTAAACACCTCAACAAACCCAACACATACGCGAGAATCCTCCTTCTAGACTTCAGCTCGGCTTTTAATACTATCTCTCCCAGTATCCTGCAGAGGAACCTCACGGCGCTTGATGTCCACACAACACTACGACAGTGGATCATGGACTTTCTCAGTAACAGGTCCCAGGTCTTCAGATTAGGCAATCTGACCTCCAAACTGAGGGTCACCAACACTGGTGCCCCTCAGGGATGTGTACTATCGCCGTTCCTGTTCTCTCTGTACACGAACGAGTGCAGATCGGAGGAGGCCTCAGTTAAAGTCATCAAGTTCGCAGATGACACCACACTCGTGGGCCTGATTAGCGACAGCGATGAGCAGGCCTACCGTAAGGAAATCGAAAGGGTCAGCAACGGGTGTGGTGCGCACAATCTGGTCCTAAACACTACAAAGACGGTCGAGCTGATCATCGACTTCAGGAAGAGAAGGGTAGTTCCCCCCTGACCTACATCGACGGATCTGAAGTCGCAAGGGTACCCAGTGCCCGTATCCTAGGCACGACAATCTCTGAGGACCTATCCTGGCGTCCCAACATCTCGTCCATCATAAAGAAGGCTCACCAGCGGCTCTACTTCCTTCGACAACTGAGGAAGTTCGGCATGGCACAGGACCTACTGAAGTCCTTCTACTCCTGTACCATCGAGTCGGTACTGTGCTCGTCTCCTCTGGTTTGGTATGCCGGCTCATCAGCCAGTGACAAGCGCAAACTACAAAGGGTCATCAGCTCGGCGGAGAGAACTACTCGACTGCCACTACCACCCCTTGACTCTATCTTCTCCAACAGACTGCGCTCCAGGGCTCTGAAAATATCCAATGACCACTCCCATCTGGGCCATCATCTCTTCAGACATCTAAAGTCCAGCCGCAGGTATCAGGCCATCCCTGCAAGGACATCGAGGAGGCTGAACACTTTCTTCCTAACGGCCGTCAGACTGCTGAACTCACCACGCCCCATCTCCCGCCCATAATCCCTCGCCCCTGATGTGCCCATTGCATAACCCTATCCCCCCCTCCCCCTAGTATTATGCCTTTACCTGTGCCTAACCCAATTACGAGCACGAATGAATGTGTCGTGTTTGCCAAATAAAGCCAATTCTGATTCTGATAACCATGCAGAATAGGTTAAAAAGGAATATTAGGCTATATGGGGATAAATCAAAGTATGTATATATTTTGACCATAAACATGCCTATCTAAAATTTATATAATATTAAGCCCCATATTGCGAGTCCCTGCATGGTATTTCAGTTACCTATCCCATATTAAATATATATGGAATGATGGACAATATAATCCCTACCCTGTATGTATATAGCTATATGGAGCCCAGATGTATGACTAGGCCTCCGACCATCATAAAATTCTATAAAACAGTGTGTGTGACAAATTAAAACAATATTATACATATAGAACATGTAAAAATAGCCTATACTGAATTGGACAAATAAGTTATAAGGTACACTACCTATCAACACTATTCACATTGAATTCGATGTTAAGCCCATGGGGTTGCAGTGTTTGTAGAGTGAAAATCCATTTTAACTCTTTCTTTCTAAGCATACGTTCTCTATCGCCACCTCTTCTCAGAACGTCCACCGAGTCTATGACCCGGAACCTCAGCTGATTAACAGAGGGACCACATTCAACAAAGTGTTTGGCCACTGGTTTGTCCATCAATTTTTTCCTTATTGTGCTCTTGTGTTTGTTGATGCTCTCCCTGATCTCCATAGTGGTTTCACCCACATAGACTAAACTACAGGGGCATTGGATCATGTAAATTACATATTTAGACCGGCACGTATAGAACTCTGTGATGTTATATTTTTTTCTACTATATGGAACAAAGGTATTCCCTTTGATCATATTCCCCCAATAACCTCCCTTCTTTCTACTGTTAAAGGGGCAGTCACTGTTATAGGAGCGGCCTCTGTGAAAGTCACTGTTAGGGTCCATTCACACGTCTGCAATTACGTTCCGCATTTTGCGGAACGGAATTGCGGACCCATTCATTCCTATAGGGCAGCACAATGGAGCATTAAAGGGGCGGCCACTTGGAAAGTCACTGTTAAACGGGCGGTCACTGGAAAGTCACTTTTAAAAGGGCTGCCACTGTGAAGGTCACTGTTAACTCCTTAAGGACACAGCCTTATTTCACCTTAAGGACCAGGCCATTTTTTGCAAATCTGACCAGTGTCACTTTAAGTAATGATAACTTTAAAACACTTTGACTTATCCAGGCAATTCTGAGATAGTTTTTTTGTCACATATTGTACTTCATGACACTGTTAAGATGTAGTCAAAAAAATTCTTTTTTATTTATAAAAAAATACAAAATTTACCAAAAAAATTGGAAAAAATTGCAAATTTCCAAGTTTCAATTTCTCTACTTCTATAATACATAGTAATACCTCCAAAAATAGTTATTACTTTAAATTCCCCATATGTCTACTTCATGTTTGGATCATTTTGGGAATGATATTTTATTTTTTGGGGATGTTACAAGGCTTAGAAGTTTTCAAAAACACAATTTTTAGGGACCAGTTCAGGTTTGAAGTCACTTTGTGAGGCTTACATAATAGAAACCACCCAGAAATGACCCCTCAAGGTATTCAAAACTGATTTTACAAACATCGTTAACCCTTTAGGTGTTCCACAAGAGTTAATGGCAAATGGAGTTAAAATTTCAGAATTTAGATTTATTGGCAAATTTTCCATTTTAATCCATTTTTTCCAGTAACAAAGCAAGGGTTAACAGCCAAACAAAATGCTATATTTATTACCCCGATTCTGTAGTTTGCAGAAACACCCCATATGTGGCTGTAAACTACTGTACGGGCACAAGGTAGGGCGTAGAGGGAAAGGTGTGCTGTGTGGTTTTTGGAAGGCAGATTTTGCTGGACTGGTTTATTTACACCATGTCCATTTGAAGGCCCCCTGATGCACCCCTAGAGTAGAAACTACATAAAAGTGACCACATTTTGGAAACTACGGGATAAGGTGGCAGTTTTGTTGGGACTATTTTTAGGGTACATATGATTTTTGGTTTATCTATATTACATTTTTGTGAGGCAAGGTTACCAGAAATAGAAATTCAGAAATTTCATCTCCATTTGCCAATAACTCTTGTGAAACACCTAAAGGGTTAACAACGTTTGTAAAATCTGTTTTGGATACCTTGAGGGGTGTAGTTTCTTAGATGGGGTCGCTTTTATGGAGTTTTTACTCTAGAGGGGGGGGGGCTTCAAATGGGACATGGTGCCAAAAAAAAAGGCCATCAAAATCTGCCTTCCAGAAGCCATGCGGAGTTCCTTTCCTTCTGCGCCCTGCTGTTTTGTCATACTGCAGTTTACGACCACATATGGGGTGTTTCTGTAAACTGCAGTATGAGGGTAATGAATAATACGTTTTGTTTGGCTGTTAACCCTTGCTTTGTTATTGGATAAAAACGTATTAAAATGGAAAATTTGCCAAAAAATTGCTTTTTTGGCACTGTTTTTTTTTTTTTTTTTTTTTTTTACCGTGTTCATCTGAGGGTTTAGGGGGGGGTATTTTTATAGAGCAGATTCTTACGGACGCGGCGATACCTAATATGTCTACTTTTTTATTTATTTTAGTTTTACAAAATAATATTTTTGAAAAATTGTTTTTTTCGTTTTAGTGTCTCAAGTCTGAGAACCAGTTTTTTTATCCGATTGTCAGTGGCTAAATTGGGATATAGTAATAGGAAAATACACTTGGCAACCAGATTGACATATGCAGAAAATATTTATTAAATCCCCATAAAATACAAGTAATAAAATTTATAAGAACAATGTAGCAATAATATACAACATTACAGTCACATATATTGTGGTAGATATGATCAATACTATATTCAATAAAAATATATTCAATAGAAATATTCGATAAATTGAATGGTAGAAAATTCAATGTTGAAATATTCGATAGAATATTCGATACCACTCAATAGTGTCGATAAATTCAATAATATATATCACACCAAAAACTTCAAGTATATGCTGTTATTTGGAAAAGAGGGGGTATTATCTTCTAGCGCTCTATCCCAATTTGGGAAACTGAATGTCACTGAAAATGTTGTAGGTGTATTCACTGGGAGCGCAATATGTTCATAAAGTGTCCATAGGAATCCTGATAATGTGAAAAGTCTCTTATAGCATATCCTTTTACGGTCGATATGAGTTTTGAATTGAAGAAAACTTTAAATCGATATTTGGCTTACCGTCTAGCGTCTGTTTGTTATTTCCCTATTGCTTCAATGGAGCTTTAAATATTTGCCGGCTTATTCAGTCGCTCCATACAGCAAGCTGGTTTAAATTTCGCGGGAGTTCCAAAGATCGCGGGAGTTGCCACTCTGTTCCGCAATTTCCTTTGGTGCAGCTTTCATCGATAAGAATAGTTAATCCTTTACTGTAGAAATTTTCTTCTGTATGGCCATACAGTATTATCGGAGGCTTTTCAATGCAGGTACATCACTTGTTTCACCATACGCGTTACGGGTAGATTCACTCTCCCTTCCTCCGTGGTCAAATGTCTGCCTGCTCTGCCTCCATTTTTATCCATTCCTTTAACTGCTTCCCAAATCTTGGACACCTGTTGTTCATGCTACTCCCAGTTGGCCAGGGAATCCTCCCACATAATCAGGGGATAATTCTATACAGCCTTGATTTTTTATTTTTATTTTTCCTCTTGCAGTTTTCATGCGTTTTTTATGCGTTTTTTTGGGGACACATGCGTTTTTTGGCCCAGATGTCCCAATTGGTGTGATATATCATTGTGTGAAATATAAACTTGATATCTGATTGCTAACACTTATAAAATGACTTTTTATAATAAAATATTATTAAACAAATTTTCAAGATTAAAATATCAATGTAAGAATATAAAACAATAAATAATAAATGTGAGGAATCTTGAAAGTTTCATAGGAATCCTAGAGTTTGATACAATTATTCGGATTTGATAGAGAAAGAAGGGTGGGTAAACTCTCAAGATTCCTCACATTTATTATTTATTGTTTTATATTCTTATATTGATATTTTAATCTTGAAAATTTGTTTAATAATATTTTATTATAAAAAGTCATTTTATAAGTGTTAGCAATCAGATATCAAGTTTATATTTCACACAATGATATATCACACCAATTGGGACATCTGGGCCAAAAACGCATGTGTCCCCAAAAAAAACGCATAAAAAACGCATGGAAACTGCAAGAGGAAAAAAATAAATAAATGAAGGCTGTATAGAATTATCCCCTGATTATGTGGGAGGATTCCCTGGCCAACTGGGAGTAGCATGAACAACAGGTGTCCGAGATTTGGGAAGCAATTAAAGGAATGGATAAAAATGGAGGCAGAGCAGGCAGACACTTGACCACTGAGGAAGGGAGAGTGAATCTACCCGTAACGTGTATGGTGAAACAAGTGATGTACCTGCATTGAAAAGCCTCCGATAATACTGTATGGCCATACAGAAGAAAATTTCTACAGTAAAGGATTAACTATTCTTATCGTCGAAAGCTGCTCCAAAGGAAATTGCGGAACAGAGTGGCAACTCCCGCGATCTTTGGAACTCCCGCAAAATTTAAACCAGCTTGCTGTATGGAGCGACCGAATAAGCCGGCAAATATTTAAAGCTCCATTGAAGCAATAGGGAGACAACAGACGCTAGACGCTAGACGGTAAGCCAAATATCGATTTAAAGTTTTCTTCGATCAAAAGCTCATATCGACCTTAAAAGGATATGCTATAAGAGACTTTCACATTATCAGGATTCCTGTGGACACTTTATGAACATATTGCGCTCCCAGTGAATACACCTACAACATTTTCAGTGACATTCAGTTTCCCAAATTGGGACAGAGTGCTAGAAGATAATACCCCCTCTTTCCCAAATAACAGCATATACTTGAAGTTTTTTGGTGTGATATATATTATTGAATTTATCGACACTATTGAGTGGTATCGAATATTCTATCGAATATTTCAACATTGAATTTTCTACCATTCAATTTATCGAATATTTCTATTGAATATATTTTTATTGAATATAGTATCGATCATATCTACCACAATATATGTGACTGTAATGTTGTATATTATTGCTACATTGTTCTTATAAATTTTATTACTTGTACTTTATGGGGATTTAATAAATATTTTCTGCATATGTCAATCTGGTTGCCAAGTGTATGAGTGCTCGCTCATTTTCCTATTACTACATTTGCCTTTTAAGATTGGGTGGGGTGATTCCCTCTATATGAGCTTGCAGCACCATACCTTAACTACTTGCTAGTGAGCCACCACAACCTACCACTATAAATTGGGATATAAATTTTGTACTCCATGGAAGTGTGGTACTCCATGAAGCAACCAATAATGCAGAGGCCCGGATGATCGGGGCACGTGTCACACTGAGTAGTGGTGTCTTTCCGTATCCCCCTCCTATGACACACTCTGCACCTTTTTTGGGTCCGTCCCTTCTTTCCAGTATGGGGGACCACACCTGGAAAGTGTTGGCCAGGGACGATCCGGGTGCCTCCAGTTTCCGAGGTACTCCGGCCTGCTCTTTCCCGGTCAAAAAATATCAGATACTTGAGGACTGCCTCATAGAACTGAAGGAATGTCCCTGTGTTGCCAGCGCTCCGGGACAGCACAAAAGAGTTGTAGAAGGCAACCTGCACCAAGTAGACCGCAACTTTTTTGTACCATGCCCGGGTTTTACGCATGGCGTTATATGGCTTGAGGACTTGATCAGATAGATTGTGGACAGTACAAGAACATCCCTCTTGTCCTTATATCTGACCAGCAACAGTTTTCCACTGGTAAGGGCACGGGTCTCACCACTGGGGATAGGTACCTGAAGGGGGTGGGTAGGGAGGCCGCGTTGATTTTTCCGCACGGTCCCACAAGCGGACGTGAATCTGGCGGCGAGGGACTGGAACAAGGGGATACTAGTATAAAAGTTATCCACGTACACGTGGTAACCCTTATCTAGCAGTGGGTGCATAAGGTCCCACACAAGTTTCCCGCTAACACTTAGAGTGGGGGGACATTCTGGGGGTTGAATACGGGAATCTCGCCCCTCGTACACACGAAACATGTAAGTGTACCCTGAGGTACTCTCACAAAGTTTGTACAGCTTCATGCCATACCTTGCCCGCTTAGAGGGAACATACTGGCGGAAAAGGAGTCTGCCTTTGAACGCAATGAGTGACTCAGTCATAGGCAGGATCACCTTGGTGGGGACATGCTGCATTATCTGAATAATGTAGGCATTTCCGGATGGCCTCAAACCGGCAGCGTATCATGGCCGTACTGTAAAGGAGGGTCTGGTAGAGGACGTCCCCACTCCAGTAATGCCTGACACTAGGTTTCTTGACTAGGCCCATGTGCAGCATGAGGCCCCAAAACGTCCTCATCTCGGCTGCACTGACCGGGGTCCAGCCATCGGGCCTAGCCAAAAAGGAGCCCGGGTGTTGAGCAACGAACTGTTGGGCATACAGATTCATCTGCTCCACCATCAGATTTACAAAGTGGTCACTGAAAAAAAGACTAAAAAAGTCATTTTCAATGAAGCCCACTGTGGAAATCTGGATTCCTGGTTGGCCTTTAAAATCAGGAATCACGTGCTCATAACGCTCTGGGGTATACCAGACAAGTTAACTGGCAGAGGGCTCCGGTGGATTTAACTTGTGGGCCAGAAAACTAGTACGAGTCCCAGCAAGCTGCAGCACCCCTGGGGGGTCTAGGGTCACACAGCTGTGCTGTGGACCCGAGACACCCGATTTAGGGTGATGCAATCAGTAATGTTTTTTTTTTTCTTCTCACTAACTTTCCCTAAAATATCCCTGCCTAATCTAACTTGTCCCTAGCCTTTCCCTAATTACCTGGGTGCTAGGGGTGCTGGGGGTGCTGGGGCACAGATGGGGGTGCTGGGGCACAGATGGGGGTGCTGGGGTTCTGGCTCTGATGATCCTTGCGACGATCCGACTTGCAGCTCCCAGACACAAAAGGAGGAGGAGAGGAGCGCTGCGGTAATTTGAACCCCCTGCCCCTGCAGCCGGCCAATGAGTGCGATCCTGAGAGGTGATGTCACCATCACCACTCAGGATCTAAGGATGGTGATTGGTGGTGTATTATCACACCACCGATCACCATCCTGTTCCGGGTTGTCGGGTCCCCAGAGACCCGAATAACCCGGAAACGCAGCAAACCGCAGGTCTGAATTGACCTACGGTTTGCTGCGATCGCCGACATGGGGGGGTCACAGGACCCCCAAGCGCATTTAGCCAAGGTGCCTGCTCAATGATTTGAGCAGGTACCGAGTTCCGATAACCGCCCGCCGGTGATCGGAACTATACATGACGTACCGATACGTCATGTCTCCATAAGTATCTGGACAACATGCTGTACCGGTACGTCATGTGTCCGGAACAGGTTAAAGGGGTGGTCACTGTTAAAGGGGAGGCCACTGTTAAAGGGACAGCCACTGTGAAAGTCACTGTTAAATGGGCGGTCACTGTGAAAGTCACTGTTAAAGGGGCGGTCACTGTGAAATGGGCGGACACTGTGAAAGTCACTGTTAAAGGGGTGGCCACTGTGAAAGTCACTGTTAAATGGGCGGTCACTGTGAAAGCCACTGGTAAATGGGCAGTCACTGTTAAAGGGGCGGCCACAGTGAAAATCACTGTTAAAGGGGAGTTCACTGTTAAAGGACAGTCACTGTTAAAGTCACTGTTAAAGGGACGGCCACTGTTAAGGGGCGGTCACTGTTATAGGGGCGGCCACTGTGAAAGTCCCTGTTAAAGGGGCGGCCACTGTGAACGTCACTGTTAAAGGGGCGGCCACTGTGAACGTCTCTGTTAAAAAGGCGGTCACTGTAAAAGTCACTGTTAAAGGGGCGGTCACCATGGAGGACACTGTTAAAGGGGCAGTCGCTGTTAAAGTCACTGTTAAAGGGGCGGCCACTGTTAAAGGGGCGGCCACTGTGAAAGTCACTGTTAAAGGGGCGGCCACTGTGAAAGTCACTGTTAAAGGGGCGGTCACTGTGAAAGTCACTGGTAAATGGGCGGTCACTGTTAAAGGGGCGGCCACAGTAAAAGTCACTGTTAAAGGGGAGGTCACTGGGTGGTCACTGAGTCACTGTTAAAGGGGCGGTCACTGTGAAAGCCACTGTTAAAAAGGCAGTCACCGTGGAGGTCACTGTTAAAGGGGAGGTCACTGTGAGTCACTGTTCAAGGGGCAGTCACTGTGAAAGTCACTGTTAAAGGGGAGGTCACTGTTAAAGGGACGGTCCCCGTTAAAGGGGTGGCCATTGTGAAAGTCACTGTTATTTAGTATAAAATTGCAATAAATAAATACCCGAGCAACGCCAGGTCATCAGCTAGTGAATAAATAAAATAAATAAATATATGAATAAATTAATCTAATATATAAAGCTGAGTGTATGTGTGTGTGTGTGTGTGTGTCCGCTAAAGAAATCCGTACCGTCTCATTTACAAGCACGAAATTTGGCACACAGGTACATCAGGTGTCCGGGAAGGTTTTAGACCATCTAGGACTAACCATTCCGGAGATATTCCCAAAAAATGCATGTCAATAGAAGCTTGGTCACATGACCCTTATCAGCCAATAGAAGCTCACAGGTCCTCAAGTCTCCACATACACAGTTTTGCTTCAGGTTTCCATAACATCCCAGCCATTTTTCTTCACTGCTGTAGGAGAGCTTTAAAGGAAATCTGTCACCAGGATGAATCTCTATTTAAGTAAATCTATGGCCTAATAGCACTTAGTACCTTATTTCCAGATGTGCCTTTGTTCCAGCAATAGATGTTTTTATCCTCTGAAAATCCAGTTTATTTGGTATGTAAATGAGCCAGTTAGAAGAGCGTCACTCTTGCATAAAGGAGCCCAGACACGCCCCCTGGAACAATGTGTCCACCCTCAAAAGACTTAAAATCCTGCCGCAGGTCCTGCTAAGCAACACCCCTGATCTGGTTAGGCCATGCCCCCCCCCCCCCCCCCACACTCCTGAGCTGACCAAGACAGTACAGTGCTGCTGTCTTAGATTGAGCTGTTCAAAAAGACACGCCCCCGATCCAGTAAAGGCGGTCACTGTCAATGGGGTAGTATGCTGTTAAAGTCACTGTTAAAGGGGAAGGCTGCTGTAAAGGTCAAAGTTAAGGGGGTGGGCTGCTGTGGAGGTCCAATTTTAAGGGATGGGGAACTGTGGGGGGGTCAGTGTTAAGAGGTGGGGGCTGTGGAGGTTACTGTTTTAGGGGCAGGGTGCTGTAGATGTCACTGTTATAGTGGATAGTGTTGATATCTTTTAACGACACACAAACATTAAATACAATTATTATATTATATATACCCGAGCGAAGCCGGGTCCTTCAGCTAGTCATATAATAGAAATGAGCAAACCGATTCTAAACTAATCAAATTCATAGAAAATTTTCTAAAAATAGTTTTTCAAACAAATATGAAATTTTTGTCATATGATTCACGCAAATTTCTCACAATGACATCCTCCATAACAGTACGGTAGTGAACATAGCAGTATAGCCAATCAGGACAGATGATAGGCAAATCCTAGATGCTATAATCTCAAACAAGACAATTATGTCATTCTGAGCTTGGACGTTGATGAGGCAGGACCTCCCTGCCAGACATAAAAGAAAAAAAAACTGTGAAATTCCCAACAAACAAATCATGGCCCTGGTGGGATCTTTAACAAACTGGCCCATAGTGATCCTGCGGCAAGTTAGTCTAGGGCTACACGATTACATTTGTCGCATGACGATTTGTCGCAGTAATGTCGCACGGTATTTTTTGAAATGATAGTCAATGGCAGAGAAGCCCAACCTGTGTCCCTCCAACAACTACAACTCCCAGCATGCCTGAACAGCCTACAGCTATCAGCCTATAGCAGGGCATGGTGGGAGTTGTAGTTTTACAATAGCTGGAGGGCTGCAGCTTAAGCATCCCAGATCTATGGTGTTGCACTGCGACATGCAACATGCTGCAACTGCGACACTAAAATGAAACTTGTAGTCGTGTAGTTGTACCCTATTGTCGCGTGACAAATGTAGTCATGTAGCGTACCCTTAAGGAATTTTCTCCCATTTGAAGTTGGCGAAGAATCCTGATCCCAGTCAATATATAGAAAGTCTGTGCCGCCCTGTGTAGCCCTTCGGGTACACACACAGAAGCTTATGGGTTTTGCGCTTGCAGATGCCATGGTCATGTTTGACCACAGCATCTGAGGTTTTATAAGTTTTCGATCAACGTTATGGTCGATCGCACACATTCTTCCCAGGTGTTTGTTGTTTACAACAGCAGGTAAACGGCGGCTGTGGCGCCCGCCGCTCTAGCAAGGAGGGCAGGCGCCATATTTAAAGTCCCGCCCAGCGCCGTACAGGTGCTAGTCGGGGAGGGGTTAAGGGTTAAAAAAAAAAAATTTATATCTTTTTGTGATCCTAATTATGTATGATGTCATCTTATTTCACTTAAAGAGATGTGTATTCATTTCACAGCTAGTCAATGCATTAAAAGCCTCTTTGAATTTGCATCTGACCTGGTCGTGTTCACACAGTCCACCTGTTCATACAGGTGCATAAACTGTTACAGTGCATTGCTTACAGTTTTCTCTTGTAATGAGTAGTGTTGGGCGCCAATATTCAAATCGCGAATTTTAATCGCAAATATCGCCACTTTGCGAAGATTTAGAATATAGTGCTATATATTCGTATTCGCGAATATTCTAGATATTCTTTTTCAACAGTAACCTCCCTTCTAGCTTGTGGGCCAATGAAAAGGCTGCAATGTCTTTGTCTGAGCTTAGCAACATCCCTAGCAACCAATAGGAAAGTTGCCTTCCCCTTACTATATAAGAACCTCCCCAGCATCTCTTGTATGCAGTATTTTGCAGATCTGAGAGAGACAGCAGTGTTATTGCCCTGCTCTCTGCTTTCCTGTGTCATTACATTAGATAGATAGTTAGTTAGTTAGTTAGTTAGCTTATATTTATAATACAGATAGTTAGAGGGAGATAGTCATGGTAGGTTAGAACGATCTTGTCACGGGGTAGCATCACGGGTATAAAGATAGAGCGGAGGTGCACCACTCGCCCAAGGTGATGGGGAGCAACTGGGCAACAGTCCCTGATCTGAGTAAGTGCAAGCAGAGAGATAGAGACAGCAGGGAAGCGGACAGCCAATGAGAGGTAGCACTCAAGCGGACAGAGAGGTGGAACAAGCAAGGTACCACCAAAAATGGAAGGGTGAGGCTGGTCAACTAGCCGGGGTCAGTCCAGGAGGTCAGGTCAGTACGAGGGAGGAGACAGAGACAGATCCGAGAGCGGGCTGAAATCAAAATCCGGGAGGTCACGTCAGTACAAGAGAAGAGGCAAAGACAAAATTCAAAAGCAAGCCGAGGTCAAAATCCGAGAGGTAGCGTCAAGGTTCAGGGAGCAGGCAGAAGAGGTGTCAGGAAGCAGATCAAGGGTCAAATCCAAAGGTAAGCTTAAAGGGTTTCTACCACCTCATTTGGACCTAATTAGCTGTTAGACACTAGCGATCTGCTAGTGTCTGCTCTACCTAACCATGCTATTCTAAGACCTCTGTGTGCAGCCGTTACACAAAAAAAACAACTTTTATTGCTATGCAAATGAGCCTCTAGGTGCTATGGGGGCGTCTTTTTAACACCTAGAAGCTCCGTCTACTCACCCTGTATTCCGCCCCGCTCGTCAGTCAAGCCCGCCCATCTCCTCTAGATTGCCAGCCTCCATCTCATCTATCAGCCGAATTCTCGCACCTGCGCCGTGTGCGTCTGTATTCGGCACAGGCGCAGTCACTCTGAGTGCTCCGAGGAACAGACGACGCCCGGCCGGTCAGACAGTCACTGTGCCTGCGCCGAATACAGACGCACACGGCGCAGGCGCGAGAATTTGGCCGATGGATGAGATGGAGGCTGGCAATCTAGAGGAGTATATATATATAGAATATATATAGAATATAGGACGAATATTCGCCCAAATATTTGCAATATATAGGGAATTCGAATATTGCCCCTGCCGCTCATCACTAGTTATGAGCTGTATACCATAATACAACATACATTATAAGATGTTTACTCTAAGGATGTCTACAAAGAGACCTCACAACTTTATTAGGCTGCATGCACCAAGAGATTATGTGGCACCACTGATATTGTATGGGCACAGAAGCTATGCCCACAGGGACATGTTAAAGGGTTTCTGTCACCCCGCAAAACTCTTTATTTTTTTTGGGGATAGTTAGATTCCTCATAGTGCGATATAGGAGAATATAATGCTCTTACTTACTTTCATGCGGCCGATTCTTTATAAAACGAACTTTTATAATATGTAAATGAGGGCTCTACCAGCAAGTAGGGCGTCTACTTGCTGGTAGCTGCTGCAGAAATCCGCCCCCTCGCCGTGTTGATTGAAAGGGCCAGCCGTGATCTCCTCCTCCGGCCGGCCCTGTCAGTAATTCAAAAATCGCGCGCCTCGCGTCATTCGGCGCAGGCGCTCTGAGATGAGGAGGCTCGTCTCCTCAGCACTCCCTCAGTGCGCCTGCGCCGATGACGTCTTCTCTTTCGGTGATGTCATCGGCGCAGGCGCACTGAGGGAGTGCTGAGGATACGAGCCTCCTCATCTCAGAGCGCCTGCGCTGAATGACCAGAGGCTCGCGATTTTTGAATTACTGACAGGGCCGGCCGGAGGAGGAGATCACGGCTGGCCCTGTCAATCAACACGGCGAGGGGGCGGATTTCTGCAGCAGCTACCAGCAAGTAGACGCCCTACTTGCTGGTAGAGCCCTCATTTACATATTATAAAAGTTCATTTTATAAAGAATCGGCCGCATGAAAGTAAGTAAGAGCATTATATTCTCCTATATCGCACTATGAGGAATCTAACTATCCAAAAAAAAAAAAAATGAGTTTTGCGGGGTGACAGAAACCCTTTAAGTGGTTTATTTATATGTTATTATTGGCAAACCATATTGTGTTGAAATTAAAGTCTACATGAAATACTAGACTTATCAATGTCTCTTCCTTTACAGCATTGCTTACAAATATACAAAACAAATTATCATCACTTGAAGCCCAGGTGAATCAATTGCAGCTCATTATATCAGCAAGGACTAAAGGTTTGTCCAGTTATAATGCAACTACTGTCATATTAACAATCAGCTTCAGTATTCAAATTATAGAAATGCTTAAGAGAAACTTCAGTAGACAATATGAAATAGTTGCCATTGCTGCTACTGTAGGTAGCGGTCGATTATAAAGGGGTTTCCCAAGAACTATATTGACGATCAATCATTAGGATGGTCCATCAATATTAAACTGGTGGGGGTCAGACACTCAGTATACTTCAGCAGACCCGCTGTTTGTGGGGCCATGGTTAGGCCCCTTTCACACGGGCGTTGCGGGAAAATGTGCGGGTGCGTTGCATTGTAATGCGTTTTGCACTCGCGTGAGAAAATCGTGCATGTTTGGTACCCAAACCCGCACTTCTTCATATAATTTAAGTCACCTTAGTCCACTTGTTCGCGCAGCCCGGCATCTCTTCTGTCTTCTTTGCTGAACAGGGCCTGTGGTGACGTCACTCCAGTCATCACATGCTCCATCACATGATCCATCACCATGGTAAAAGATCATGTGCGCGAACAAGTGGACTAAGGTGAGTTTAATTTTATTTTTTTTTAAATTAACCCCTCCAGCACTATTTTTACTTCAGAATGCTATTATTTTCCCTTATAACCATGTTATAAGGGAAAATAATAATGATCGGGCCTCCATCCCGATCGTGTCCTAGCAACCGTGCGTGAAAATCGCACCGCATCCGCACTTGCTTGCGGATGGTTGCGATTTTCACGCAACCCCATTCATTTCTATGGGGCCTGCGTTACGTGAAAAAAGCACAAAGAGGAGCATGCTGCGATTTTCACGCAACGCATAAGTGATGCGTGAAAATCACCGCTCATGTGAACAGCCCCATAGAAATGAATGGGTCGGGATTCAGTGCGGGTGCAATGCGTTCAACTCACGCATTGCATCCGCGCGGAATACTCGCCCCTGTGAAAGGGGCCTTAAAGTTACTTCATTGTTTACGTTGTTCTGTATCCAGGAATGTCTAACGCTCATTAGCAACCATTCTGGGTACTGCAGTTTTGTCTCAATGTTTTTATCTATTGGATAAATTAAATGCAGGGCATCAAATAGGCTTATTTGATGGCCTGCATGAAATTTTGTACTCTTTTTGTTTCCTACATAATTTTAATTGACAATATGTTATATAGACTTGACAACATGTTAAATTGGATCTCCAGCTCAAAATAATAAATAGGTTTTCTTCTCAACATTATTTAATAAGAAAAGGAATATAGTGGTTCGAACTACAAAGAGGGTCTCCTGCTCTGTATAAGACTAGGGCTACATGGCGACATGTGTTGCACGACATTCACATTGCACCAATGTAATGATAGCGAGTTGGATTTTTTGCGATCTGCGATTGTTGCATCACAGCATGTTGCATGTCGCAATGCAACACCATAGACTATCATTACAATAAATGTCGCACGACACTGGTGCTACACATAGATAGAAAAGACCGGCACTCACTTTTTGTTCTGCTGGTTAAGTCTCTTTATTCGTCACATACAAGATAATCTGTGACGCGCGTTTCGGCTCCGATACGAGCTTTTCAGATATAACATACAAAATGACACAGTATACAGGATTTAAATAGACTGCCTAAGCGGAAGTGACATTAAGTAACCATGGTAATCAATCAAACAAAATTAAAACAACATCAGAAACACGTGAGAAGCGACCCAACTGCAGCAACATCAATCAAGTTAGTAGTATTTGAAGATCATACGGAATTCTTTCAATGATCATGGCAACTTCCAATTCAGATGATGTGGTTGGGGGTTCCTCACGTTTTCTGAAAAATTACATAGAAAACAAATAAATACAAAAAATTATACAAAAGAATTACAAAAAAATTATTATTCGCAATAAAATGGAGCTTGGAAGATTATAGGAAGCTATTCAGATCATACTCCCGGTTTAACCCCATGGGTTCCAATGTCTGCAGTGTATGAATCCAACAGGATTCACGCTTTTTCATCATTTTTGTCCGATTACCCCCTCTGCGAGGTTGTGCCACATGTTCAATAATTTGAAATATTGCAATATTATGTTTACAGCGATCAAAGTGGTAAGGAACCGGTAAAAGCAAGTTATTTTTTCTTATAGTGGACTTGTGTTTAGAGAAGCGATCTTTCATTCGCATGGATGTTTCTCCTATATATATGAGTCCACAAGGGCACTTTAATAGGTATACAATGTAATTGCTGTTGCATGTAAATAAACCCCTAACTGGGAATCGTTTACCTGTATGGGGATGTGTGAAGTATTCCCCTTTAATTACACTTGAGCAATGTATACACCCCAGGCAAGGAAATGTGCCCTTTCTAGGAGTAGATAAAGTCTGTTGGCGCTCTCAATCTGAACACTGCCCACATCGGCCCTTACCACCATGTCGCGAATGTTCTTGTTACGTTTGTAGCATATTAAAGGAGGGCTCTTAAACTCCTCCACAGAGGGGTATGCCCGAGACAAAATGTTCCAATGTCTAGAAAAGATGTAGCAACATTTTTTTTTTTTAATAGTATCTTTTTATTTATTAATTTAGCAAAAAGCATAACAAACACATCAAATACAGACAATCATCAATTGAGTCCAGTACAAATCAAATACATGGGATCAATCATAACAGTTCCTCATGACCCAAGTTTGGGACAGAAGAAAAAGATATCACTTTCAGGATGAACAGTACCCAACATATCAATCCTAAGGAAGATTAAAAGTACTGCACACACACACACATTCACACACGCCTTCATTGGTCAGAACAGTCTTTCAGTCATCTATGGTACTAGAGTCTGGGCTCCAATCCAGGGGTCCCATATCTTCATGAAGCGATCAGGGGTCCCCCTTCTCTCATACACAAACTTGTATAATTCAAGATCAGCATTAACTAGATGTACCCATTGTTGCACAGTAGGATTCTTAGGAGGTTTCCAGTTGAGAAGGATAGTTTTCCTAGCATAATATAAGAGTATTCTATACAGCTTCCTGCCAAATTTGGTGGGAACAATCTCGTTGGCTACTCCCAACAGACTAGTGAGTTCAGTACAGACGTTAGGAAAGCCTAGTTTGTCATTAAAATATTTATGGATCTCTTCCCAGAAGCCATGAATAATCGGACACTGCCAAACCATGTGTATAAGACAACCGTTTTCATGTCCACATCTTGTACAATGAGGGTTCGGCAATTTACCCATTTTAAATAGTCTCACAGGAGTATAATAAATCCTATGAAGCCATTTAACTTGAATCAACTGATCCCTAGCACTTACCACTGTAGATCTCCATGTACAGCTAGATTCTTTAACATGAACATCTTCCAAACCTTCAATGTCCCTTTTCCACCTAACAAATGCCCTGTCCAGGGGGGAGTCCTGCAACGCCATCAACGACGCATACAGGGTCGACACTGGTTTGACCAACGGAACTCTCCTAATCGCTGCCTCAACTGTACCACACTCCAGCTTTAAAGGTTCTCTACCAAACTGAGCCTGACAGGCATGCCTGAGTTGAAGATATCTATACAAACAACGCTGGGGCAAATTAAACTCCTGTTTCAAACTATTAAAGGTTCTAAATAGGCCCTTATCATATAGTTGGGTAAGGTAGCGCACCCCCCTCTGAGGCCAAAATTCAAACTCCAGTAATGAGAACAGCTCCGGAAGCACTCTGTTTCTCCACAAAGGCAAATATGGCGACCAAGTAATATCATTCTCATCAGGGTTACATTTCTGACCCCATTTGACCCACATCTGTACTGCAGCAGCCATCGATTGGGTGTAGTGTATTGTAGACCTAGCCCCCCTCCTATACGCCAAGTTTGTAAGTGCCTCATAGGACCCCAATAAAGCTGCCTCCAACACTACCGCCGGGTTACCTGAGTCAGCCCGTACCCACCACGCCACATAGCTCAGCTGCACCGCTACATAGTACATGTACAGGTTTGGCAAGGCAAGACCCCCCCGCAGGTAAGACGCCTGGAGGGTGGATCTCGCTATTCTGGGAGAAGACTTATTCCATAGAAAGGGAGCGATTATTCTATCCAAAGTAGCAAAATGTCTCTTGGGGAGTAACACTGGGGCAGCCCTATATAAGTATAGCAATTTTGGGAGAAGAATCATTTTTACCACATTGATACGCCCAATCAGAGTTAAAGGAAGGTTTTCCCAAGCCTCTAGCTTTCGAGTAATGGATTGCATTGTAGGAGCAACATTCAAATCATAAAATTTTGCCACTTCTTTATGAACAATAATCCCCAAATATGTAAATTGCTCCACAATCTGAAGCTTATTGTTCACCGAAATGCGAGCTGGGTCAACATCATCAACCAGACATAGACTAGACTTAGCCCAGTTCACACGGAGACCCGAGAAACCCCCAAATTGATCAACAACACCTAAAAGGGTATCCAAGGATTTCCCTGAATCTGCTAGGTAAACCAGCATGTCATCAGCATATAATGAAAGCTTTTCTGATATTCCAGCTATTTCCCAGCCTTCTATACCTGAATTAGAGGATATGAGTATCGACAAAGGTTCCATAATTAATGCAAATAACAGGGTGGAGAGAGGGCAGCCCTGTCTAGTGCCTCTACCCAAGGGGAAGGAGTCCGATGTGTACCCATTCACCCTGACTCTCGCCGAAGGGGATCTATAAAGCATTTGTAACCAGCACAAAAATTTCTCCGGAAAGCCCATTTGAGTCAGTACTGCCCACATAAATTCCCATTCTACTGAATCAAATGCTTTTTCATTGTCTAAGGACGCAAGAGCCCTCATACCTCTGTTATCATGTTTGACCTGAAGATTAGTGAACAATCGCCTTAAATTAATATCTGTTTTCCCTGGCATAAAACCCGATTGATCTACCCCAACCAAGGAGAGAATTACCCCCCGCAATCTTAACGCCAGTACCTTCGCAAAGATTTTGACGTCAAGATTTAGAAGTGAGATAGGCCGATAAGAGCTACACTGGTCAGATGGCTTCCCAGACTTGTGAATCACTACTATCGTTGCCTCCAGAAAGGACGGTGGCAACGAACCACTTTCCAGTGCATACCTCAACAGCTTCCCAAATCTACTAACCAGGTCTTTAGAAAATCGCTTATACCATTCAGCAGGAAATCCATCGGGTCCCGGGGTTTTCTTGGTTGCTAAGGAACTAATGGCCGTTTCAATCTCCAGGTCAGATATGTCTGCCGCCAGGGCTCCCCTGTCATCTCTGTCCAAAGAAGGAATATTAATACCTGCTAAGAAATTGACAATTTCCTCCGAAGTACACGTGATCTTGGGGGCATACAATGTCTCATAATAGGAGGCAAACTGTCGGCAGACATCTCTAGGCTCCCTCAATAAGATCCCTTGGTCATTCAGAACTCCCGCCACCACCGTTTGCTGTGTCTCAGATCTAGTCAAGTACGCCAAGGCCCTGCCACACTTATCACCATCTGAAAAAATTGTTTGCCTCTGATTTAAAAGTTTCTTCTCAGTATATTCAGTTAAATGCAAAGTAAACCGACGCTGCGCCTCAAGCCACAAAGTCTGCTTCTCAGGGCACGGATCTAGTATATATAACCTCTCCTTATCAGCTAGTTCCGTCTCTAGTTTTATCCGTTTGATATTCAGTTCCTTTCTATGAGTTGCAATAGCAGCAATCAATGCCCCTCTCATTACTGATTTGAAAGCATCCCATTCTACCAGAGGATTCGTAGACCCTTCATTTTCTGCCCAGTAGTTCCCCATTGCATCTAGACTCTCGCTCACCACAGGTAATACCTCGAGCCACATAGGGTTTAACCGCCACTGCTTATCAGTCGAAGCCAGCGGCTGTGACAGTATCAGAAGGAGGGGGGCATGGTCTGAAACTCCTCTCGGTAGATAATCACTAGACTTGATATAGGGGGATAAGTCTCTGCTGACAAAGGCCAGATCTATACGAGAGAGTGAGCCAGTAGAAGCTGAATAGCAAGAGAATTGCGCATCTGTGGGGTGGAAATAGCGCCACGCCTCTACTAAATCATAAGTATTAGCCCAATGTGATAGGACATTGTTGTGTGAGGCCTGGGGAACCCTTCTGTCCCATATAAGATCTAAAGTGGCATTATAGTCACCCATAATAATATAAGGCATTGCTGGAAATCCTGCTATTTTAGCTGTAATTAAGTCTAGGACCTCTCTGCGGAATGGCGGAGGAATATATAGTCCCAAAAATAGGTACTGCAGGCCTCTGACACAAGCATGTAAAATCACATACCTACCATAAGGGTCCAGCTGCACAGATAGTATTTGAAATGGAAGACTTTTAGCAATTAAAATAGACACGCCTCTAGCGTGGTTTGAGTAAACCGCATGATATGTGGGGCCTATCCATGGGCGCCGCAAAGCTAGCACTTTCTGGCCCTGCAGGTGCGTTTCTTGCAATAACATTATGTCAGGGTTATACCTCTTCAGATAATTGAACACTAAAGACCGTTTAATCTTATCATTCAGACCCCGAACATTCCACGAAAGTAGCTTAATTACCGCCATTTATTCTTCCAAAGATAACATCTCCATAGTTTCCGACCAATGAAGGCACATTCACGCACACACACAATCCACATCAAAGAACCCCCCAACAGAGAAACCTTCTCCAACCCACCCATTCCCAACCTCCCCAACCCACCCTGCCCAAACCTCCCTAACATGGTTGAGCCTGACACCCCAAACTAGTAACTCCTGGGTACGATAACCTACACTAACTCATTAGAACATATATACCATATAGGTTTGTTGGTGATAGGAAGTATATACGTCTACCCACAACAGTGCATAGTCATACAGGGTGTTGCCACCCAGCATACCAATATGGGGTTAAACATCTGATCAATAGACAAAGTCAAAGAACAGGGAATCTAACAGGAGTAATAATGGTGCATTTAAACCAGATACTCCCCCCCCTCCCCCAACTATCTTGTCAGCAAAACAATTTAACATTTAATCAAGTATTATATGCTTCAGCTGCCAACACTATAGTATAAACCATCAGCGGTGAGGCCTTGCATTTAGATTTCTTTCAATCCATTCAGTAGCCTCTTCAGGAGTACTAAAAAAACGGACTGTTTCACCATCCTGCACCCTCAAGCGAGAAGGGTAGATCATGGCATATTTCACATTTTTGTCCCTCAGCCGCGCTCGGACCTCAGTGAACTGCTTCCTTTTCTTCTGGACCTCTGCAGTAAAGTCTGGGTAAAAGGACAAACGGACATTCTCATAGCTGACATTCCCCTTCTGCCGAGCAGCTAGCAAAATAGCGTCTCTGTCCCTGTAGTTCAGGATCTTCATGATGAAAGGTCTAGCAGGGGATCCCGGCGGTAAGGGCCTGGTTGGAATCCGATGTGCCCTTTCTATAACAAAGCAACTGGAAAGTGAGATGGGATGTAACACTTCTTTTATGAGCTGTTCCGCAAAAATTTCTGGGGTAGACCCTTCTGCTCGCTCCGGTAAGCCCAGGATACGGACGTTGTTACGTCTATTGCGGTTCTCAGCGTCCTCCGCCCTGGCTTGCAGCATCTGTACCTGTTGCAGCAGCTGCCTGGTGTCATTTCCAGCTGCTCTGGACGCATCTTCCACCTCACTCACTCTTTGCTCCACTGCAGATGTTCTTTCACGTATTTTGTCAAAATCGTGTCGCAAACAGCTAAGGTCAGACTGTAGATGGTCTATCTTTGATGTAAGAGCAGCTTGACAGGCAGCTATAGTTTTCATAATTTGAGAGGCTTCAGCAGAGGAACCAGGGACAGGAGACCCCTCACTTTCCTGTTCAGTTTGACTCATGGCGTCCATGATAAGTACACCAGCACCACCACTAAACTTTCATATAAACTGTGGTGAACTCTGCAGCTTTCATATATAAGGACTCCTAACAGGATTACCACTGCAGGACTTCAGGAAAATAGTGGAAGTAGGGAGATACAGAGCGTTTCGCCGATCCACTCCGTTTGCTGGGGCAGAGAGGAGCGCCGCTGCACATACACTTAACGGCAAGATGGCGCCCACCACGCGGCTTCTTCCCGCCTCGGTCTTCGGCTCAAGATTCCAGCAGGTAACGGCAGCAGTCCAAGGTAAGTTGTTAGCAACTTTCAGCAAGCCGTACCTGCACTGTGTACCTTGTGGCAGATAGTGTCCCGGCCTCACTCCACACTCTCCTCAGTTTGCGTCCCTCTGCTCCTCTCCCTCAATCCGTCGGCATCCACAGCACGACAGCCAAAACTCAGCAATCCAGCTCCGGGCAGAGTGTCCCCAAGTATGAAGGGGTCCAACATATAGTGAATGCGCTCAAAAAACCCCGATTATGCCAGGTGTATAAAGGATATTTCACAGGATTTTGTAGGAGCACTGCAATCCTGCTTCCTCACTCCATGCTGGCTCGGCCACGCCCCCTAGCAACATTTATTAACCCATGGGTGGTATTTAGTGACAAATGGAATACGCAATCCCCTTGGTTCCTGTTTTGGAGCCAAAGAGGTAACCTTACTCCTCTCATTACCCAGCAGTGCGGCGGGATACCCTCGGTCCTCAAATCTCATAGACATTTCATCAAGGCGGTTCTCTTTTACACCCACATCGGAAACAATCCTACGTACCCTCTGCAATTGAGAGTGCGGTAACGCTTTTTTAACCGTAGGGGATGAAAACTACAGAAATGAAGGAGAGAATTTCTGTCGGTCTTTTAAATATACGAGTCAGTCTCAACCAACCTGTTCTCACCCTTAATGACCAGGGTGTCCAGAAAGTTAATTTCACGATTATTGAAATGCAGAGTAAACTGAAGCTCGGACCAAACAGAAAATACAGTGAACTTTAAACAGATCATTGTTATAAACATAAGTAACTGACTTAATTTTATCCCCCCCAGCGATTTTACTTGAAAAAGTCATGACTAGAGTTGAGCGAACACCTGGATGTTCGGGTTTGAGAAGTTCGGCCGAACTTCCCGGAAATGTTCGGGTTCAGGATCCGTACCCGAACCGAACTTTGTCCCGAACCCGAACCCCATTGAAGTCAATGGGGTCCCGAACTTTTGGGGCACTAAAAAGGCTGTAAAACAGCCCAGGAAAGAGCTAGAGGGCTGCAAAAGGCAGCAACATGTAGGTAAATCCCCTGCAAACAAATGTGGATAGGGAAATGAATTAAAATAAAAATAAAAAAAATAAAAATGACCCAATATCAATTGGACAGAGGTCCCATAGCAGAGAATCTGGCTTCACGTCAGCAGAGAATCAGTCTCTTCATGCCATAGCAAAGAATCTGGCTTCATGTCAGCAGAGAATCAGTCTCTTCATGCCATAGCAGAGAATCTGGCTTCATGTCACCCACCACTAGAAGAGGCCATTGTCACATATTTAGGCCCCGGCACCCAGACAGAGGACAGCGGTCCCGTAACAGAGAATCTGGCCTTATGTCAGCGCAGAATCTGTCTTCATGTCATAGCAGAGAATCAGGCTTCACGTCACCCACCACTGGAACAGGCCACTGTCACACATTTCGGCCCAGGCACCCAGGCAGAGGAGAGAGGTCCCGTAACAGAGAATCTGGCCTTATGTCAGCGCAGAATCTGTCTTCATGTCATAGCAGAGAATCAGGCTTCACATCACCCACCACTGGAACAGGCCACTGTCACACATTTAGGCCCAGGCACCCAGGCAGAGGAGAGAGGTCCCGTAACAGAGAATCTGGCCTTATGTCAGCACAGAATCTGTCTTCATGTCATAGCAGAGAATCAGGCTTCACGTCACCCACCACTGGAACAGGCCACTGTCACACATTTAGGCCCAGGCACCCAGGCAGAGGAGAGAGGTCCCGTAACAGAGAATCTGGCCTTATGTCAGCGCAGAATCTGTCTTCATGTCATAGCAGAGAATCAGGCTTCACGTCACCCACCACTGGAACAGGCCACTGTCACACATTTAGGCCCAGGCACCCAGGCAGAGGAGAGAGGTCCCGTAACAGAGAATCTGGCCTTATGTCAGCACAGAATCTGTCTTCATGTCATAGCAGAGAATCAGGCTTTACGTCACCCACCACTGGAACAGGCCACTGTCACACATTTAGGCCCAGGCACCCAGGCAGAGGAGAGAGGTCCCGTAACAGAGAATCTGGCCTTATGTCAGCACAGAATCTGTCTTCATGTCATAGCAGAGAATCAGGCTTCACGTCACCCACCACTGGAACAGGCCACTGTCACACATTTAGGCCCAGGCACCCAGGCAGAGGAGAGATGTCCCGTAACAGAGAATCTGGCCTTATGTCAGCGCAGAATCTGTCTTCATGTCATAGCAGAGAATCAGGCTTCACGTCACCCACCACTGGAACAGGCCACTGTCACACATTTAGGCCCAGGCACCCAGGCAGAGGAGAGAGGTCCCGTAACAGAGAATCTGGCCTTATGTCAGCACAGAATCTGTCTTCATGTCATAGCAGAGAATCAGGCTTCACGTCACCCACCACTGGAACAGGCCACTGTCACACATTTAGGCCCAGGCACCCAGGCAGAGGAGAGAGGTCCCGTAACAGAGAATCTGGCCTTATATCAGCGCAGAATCTGTCTTCATGTCATAGCAGAGAATCAGGCTTCACGTCACCCACCACTGGAACAGGCCACTGTCACACATTTAGGCCCAGGCACCCAGGCAGAGGAGAGAGGTCCCGTAACAGAGAATCTGGCCTTATGTCAGCACAGAATCTGTCTTCATGTCATAGCAGAGAATCAGGCTTCACGTCACCCACCACTGGAACAGGCCACTGTCACACATTTAGGCCCAGGCACCCAGGCAGAGGAGAGAGGTCCCGTAACAGAGAATCTGGCCTTATGTCAGTGCAGAATCTGTCTTCATGTCATAGCAGAGAATCAGGCTTCACGTCACCCACCACTGGAACAGGCCACTGTCACACATTTAGGCCCAGGCACC
The DNA here is from genome assembly GCF_905171765.1 of Bufo bufo. Lineage (NCBI taxonomy): Eukaryota > Metazoa > Chordata > Amphibia > Anura > Bufonidae > Bufo > Bufo bufo. The sequence continues at coordinate 220,479,935 of NC_053394.1, forward strand.
CAGGCAGAGGAGAGAGGTCCCGTAACAGAGAATCTGGCCTTATGTCAGCACAGAATCTGTCTTCATGTCATAGCAGAGAATCAAGCTTCACGTCACCCACCACTGGAACAGGCCACTGTCACACATTTATGCCCAGGCACCCAGGCATAGGAGAGAGGTCCCGTAACAGAGAATCTGGCCTTATGTCAGCGCAGAATATGTCTTCATGTCATAGCAGAGAATCAGGCTTCACGTCACCCACCACTGGAACAGGCCACTGTCACACATTTAGGCCCAGGCACCCAGGCAGAGGAGAGAGGTCCCGTAACAGAGAATCTGGCCTAATGTCAGCACAGAATCTTTCTTCATGTCATAGCAGAGAATCAGGCTTCACGTCACCCACCACTGGAACAGGCCACTGTCACACATTTAGGCCCAGGCACCCAGGCAGAGGAGAGAGGTCCCGTAACAGAGAATCTGGCCTTATGTCAGCGCAGAATCTGTCTTCATGTCATAGCAGAGAATCAGGCTTCACGTCACCCACCACTGGAACAGGCCACTGTCACACATTTAGGCCCAGGCACCCAGGCAGAGGAGAGAGGTCCCGTAACAGAGAATCTGGCCTTATGTCAGCGCAGAATCTGTCTTCATGTCATAGCAGAGAATCAGGCTTCACGTCACCCACCACTGGAACAGGCCACTGTCACACATTTAGGCCCAGGCACCCAGGCAGAGGAGAGAGGTCCCGTAACAGAGAATCTGGCCTTATGTCAGCGCAGAATCTGTCTTCATGTCATAGCAAAGAATCAGGCTTCACGTCACCCACCACTGGAACAGGCCACTGTCACACATTTAGGCCCAGGCACCCAGGCAGAGGAGAGAGGTCCCGTAACAGAGAATCTGGCCTTATGTCAGCGCAGAATCTGTCTTCATGTCATAGCAGAGAATCAGGCTTCACGTCACCCACCACTGGAACAGGCCACTGTCACACATTTAGGCCCAGGCACCCAGGCAGAGGAGAGAGGTCCCGTAACAGAGAATCTGGCCTTATGTCAGCGCAGAATCTGTCTTCATGTCATAGCAGAGAATCAGGCTTCACGTCACCCACCACTAGAACAGGCCACTGTCACATATTTAGGCCCAGGCACCCAGGCAGAGGAGAGAGGTCGCGTAACAGAGAATCTGGCTTCATGTCAGCACAGAATAAGTCTTCATGTCATAGCAGAGAATCAGGCTTCACGTCACCCACCACTGGAACAGGCCACTGTCACACATTTAGGCCCCGGCACCCAGACAGAGGAGAGGTTCATTCAACTTTGGGTTGCCCCTCAATATAATGGTAAAATGAAATTAAAAATAGTATTGAATGAGGAAGTGCCCTGGAGTAGAATAATATATTGTTAAGGGGAGGTAGTTAATATCTAATCTGCACAAGGGATGGACAGGTCCTGTGGGATCCATGCCTGGTTCATTTTTATGAACGTCAGCTTGTCCACATTGGCTGTAGACAGGCGGCTGCGTTTGTCTGTAATGACGCCCCCAGGCCAGCACCTCCAAGGCATAAAATGCCAGCTCTGGCCACGTGGACAATTTGGAGACCCAGAAGTTGAATGGGGCCGGACCATCAGTCAGTACGTGGAGGGGTGTGCACAGGTACTGTTCCACCATGTTAGTGAAATGTTGCCTCCTGCTAACACGTTCCGTATCAGGTGGTGGTGCAGTTAGCTGTGGCGTGGTGACAAAACTTTTCCACATCTCTGCCATGCTAACCCTGCCCTCAGAGGAGCTGGCCGTGACACAGCTGCGATGGCGACCTCTTGCTCCTCCTCTGCCTTCGCCTTGGGCTTCCACTTGTTCCCCTGTGACATTTGGGAATGCTCTCAGTAGCGCGTCTACCAACGTGCGCTTGTACTCGCGATGCGCTCCAGTGTAGGAAGTAAGGTGGGCACATTGTCTTTGTACCGGGGATCCAGCAGGGTGGCAACCCAGTAGTCCGCACACGTTAAAATGTGGGCAACTCTGCTGTCATTGCGCAGGCACTGCAGCATGTAGTTGCTCATGTGTGCCAGGCTGCCCAGAGGTAAGGACAAGCTGTCCTCTGTGGGAGGCGTATCGTCATCGTCCTGAGTTTCCCCCCAGCCACGCACCAGTGATGGGCCCGAGCTGCTTTGGGTGCCACCCCGCTGTGAACATGCTTCATCCTCATCCTCCTCCACCTCCTCCTCATCCTCGTCCTCCTCGTCCTCCAGTAGTGGGCCCTGTCTGGCCACATTTGTACCTGGCCTCTGGTGTTGCAAAAAACCTCCCTCTGAGTCACTTCGAAGAGACTGGCCTGAAAGTGCTAAAAATGACCCCTCTTCCTCCTCTTCCTGCTGGGCCACCTCCTCTTCCATCATCGCCCTAAGTGTTTTCTCAAGGAGACATAGAAGTGGTATTGTAACGCTGATAACGGCGTCATCGCCACTGGCCATGTTGGTGGAGTACTCGAAACAACGCAACAGGGCACACAGGTCTCGCATGGAGGCCCAGTCATTGGTGGTGAAGTGGGGCTGATCCGCAGTGCGACTGACCCGTGCGTTCTGCAGCTGAAACTCCACTATGGCCTGCTGCTGCTCGCACAGTCTGTCCAGCATATGCAAGGTGGAGTTCCACCTGGTGGGTATGTCGCAAATGAGGCAGTGAGCGGGAAGGCCGAAGTTACGCTGTAGCGCAGACAGACGAGCAGCGGCAGGGTGTGAACGCCGGAAGCGCGAACAGACGGCCCGCACTTTATGCAGCTCTGACATGTCGGGGTAATTGCGAATGAACTTCTGCACCACCAAATTCAGCACATGCGCCAGGCAAGGGATGTGCGTCAAACCGGCTAGTCCCAGAGCTGCAACGAGATTTCGCCCTCTATCGCACACCACCAGGCCGGGCTTGAGGCTCACCGGCAGCAACCACTCGTCGGTTTGTTGTTCTATACCCCGCCACAACTCCTGTGCGGTGTGGGGCCTGTCCCTCAAACATATGAGTTTCAGAATGGCCTGCTGACGTTTACCCCGGGCTGTGCTGAAGTTGGTGGTGAAGGTGTGTGGCTGACTGGATGAGCAGGTGGAAGAAGAGGAGGAGGAAGCTGAGTAGGAGGAGTAGGAGACAGGAGGTAAAGAATGTTGCCCTGCGATCCTTGGCGGCGGAAGGACGTGCGCCAAACAGCTCTCCGCCTGGGGCCCAGCCGCCACTACATTTACCCAGTGTGCAGATAGGGAGATATAGCGTCCCTGGCCGTGCTTACTGGTCCACGTATCTGTGGTTAGGTGGACCTTGCCACAGATGGCGTTGCGCAGTGCACACTTGTTTGTGCAGGGAAGGCACGGCTCTCTTGGAGAAGTAGTGGCGGCTGGGAACAACATACTGTGGGACAGCAAGTGACATGAGCTGTTTGAAGCTGTGTGTGTCCACCAGCCTAAATTACAGCATTTCATAGGCCAGTAGTTTAGAAATGCTGGCATTCAGGGCCAGGGATCGAGGGTGGCTAGGTGGGAATTTACGCTTTCTCTCAAATGTTTGTGAGATGGAGAGCTGAACGCTGCCGTGTGACATGGTTGAGATGCTTGGTGACGCAGGTGGTGGTGTTGGTGGTACATCCCATGTTTGCTGGGCGGCAGGTGCCAACGGTCCTCCAGAGGTAGAGGAAGAGGCCGAGGCGGCGGCTGCAGCAGCAGAAGAGGCCGAGGCGGCGGCAGCAGCAGAAGAGGCCGAGGCGGCAGCAGCAGAAGAGGCAGCAGGGGGAGCCTGAGTGACTTCCTGGTTTTTAAGGTGTTTACTCCACTGCAGTTCATGCTTTGCATGCAGGTGCCTGGTCATGCAGGTTGTGCTAAGGTTCAGAACGTTAATGCCTCGCTTCAGGCTCTGATGGCACAGCGTGCAAACCACTCGGGTCTTGTCGTCAGCACATTGTTTGAAGAAGTGCCATGCCAGGGAACTCCTTGAAGCTGCCTTTGGGGTGCTCGGTCCCAGATGGCGGCGGTCAGTAGCAGGCGGAGTCTCTTGGCGGCGGGTGTTCTGATTTTGCCCACTGCTCCTTCTTTTGCTACGCTGTTGGCTCGGTCTCACCACTGCCTCTTCCTCCGAACTGTGAAAGTCAGTGGCACGACCTTCATTCCATGTGGGGTCTAGGACCTCATCGTCCCCTGCATCGTCTTCCACCCAGTCTTGATCCCTGACCTCCTGTTCAGTCTGCACACTGCAGAAAGACGCAGCAGTTGGCACCTGTGTTTCCTCATCATCAGAGACGTGCTGAGGTGGTATTCCCATGTCCTCATCATCAGGAAACATAAGTGGTTGTGCGTTAGTGCATTCTATCTCTTTCACCCCTGGTGAAGAGCTAGGTGGATGCCCTTGGGAAACCCTGGCAGCAGAGTCTTCAAACAGCATAAGAGACTGCTGCATAACTTGAGGCTCAGACAGTTTCCCTGATATGCATGGGGGTGATGTGACAGACTGATGGGCTTGGTTTTCATGCGCCATCTGTGCGCTTTCTGCAGAAGACTGGGTGGGAGATAATGTGAAAGTGCTGGATGCACTGTCGGCCACCCAATTGACTAATGCCTGTACCTGCTCAGGCCTTACCATCCTTAGAACGGCATTGGGCCCCACCAAATATCCCTGTAAATTCTGGCGGCTACTGGGACCTGAGGTAGTTGGTACACTAGGACGTGTGGCTGTGGCAGAACGGCCACGTCATCTCCCAGCACCAGAGGGTCCACTAACACCACCACGACCATGTCCACGTCCGCGTCCGCACCCCTTATTAGATGTTTTCCTCATTGTTCCCGTTCACCACAATTTTGAGAATGGCAAATTTGGGAATAGTTTTTCAACCCAGAACAAAAAGTGTGCTTTTACGGTCACTACAAATAACTTGACCAGCTAAAACAGTACAGATTTGGTTGAATAGAAATGTGAGGCCTGTTTTTTTTTTGCGCTGTGTGACAGGTATAGGTTTACTCACAGAATCAGACTTCTATCTGCACGGTAGCGTGTGTCTTAGGTTTTTCTGAATGACACTATCAGCACCTTCAATGTAAGATATCCTTTTTGGGATAGATTTCAAGTAGGCCTCATATACCAGAAACTAGTTATTTTGAGAATGGCAAATTTGGGAATAGTTTTCAAACCCAGAACAAAAAGTCTGCTTTTACGGTCACTACAAATAACTTGACCAGCTAAAACAGTACAGATTTGGTTGAATAGAAATGTGAGGCCTGTTTTTTTTTTGCGCTGTGTGACAGGTATAGGTTTAATCACAGAATTAGACTTCTATCTGCACGGTAGCGTATGTCTTATGTTTTTCTGAATGACACTATCAGCACCTTCAATGTAAGATATCCTTTTTGGGATAGATTTCAAGTAGGCCTCATATACCAGAAACTAGTTATTTTGAGAATGGCAAATTTGGGAATAGTTTTTCAACCCAGAACAAAAAGTCTGCTTTTACGGTCACTACAAATAACTTGACCAGCTAAAACAGTACAGATTTGGTTGAATAGAAATGTAAGGCCTGTTTTTTTTTTGCGCTGTGTGACAGGTATAGGTTTAATCACAGAATCAGACTTCTATCTGCACGGTAGCGTGTGTCTTAGGTTTTTCTGAATGACACTATCAGCATCTTCAATGTAAGATATCCTTTTAGGGATAGATTTCAAGTAGGCCTCATATAGCAGAAACTAGTTATTTTGAGAATGGCAAATTTGGGAATAGTTTTTCAACCCAGAACAAAAAGTGTGCTTTTACGGTCACTACAAATAACTTGACCAGCTAAAACAGTACAGATTTGGTTGAATAGAAATGTGAGGCCTGTTTTTTTTTTTTGCGCCGTGTGACAGGTATAGGTTTAATCACAGAATCAGACTTCTATCTGCACGGTAGCGTGTGTCTTAGGTTTTTCTGAATGACACTATCAGCACCTTCAATGTAAGATATCCTTTTTGGGATAGATTTCAAGTAGGCCTCATATACCAGAAACTAGTTATTTGGAGAATGGCAAATTTGGGAATAGTTTTTCAACCCAGAACAAAAAGTCTGCTTTTACGGTCACTACAAATAACTTGACCAGCTAAAACAGTACAGATTTGGTTGAATAGAACTGTGAGGCCTGTTTTTTTTTTGCGCTGTGTGACAGGTATAGGTTTAATCACAGAATCAGACTTCTATCTGCACGGTAGCGTGTGTCTTAGGTTTTTCTGAATGACACTATCAGCACCTTCAATGTAAGATATCCTTTTTGGGATAGATTTCAAGTAGGCCTCATATACCAGAAACTAGTTATTTTGAGAATGGCAAATTTGGGAATAGTTTTTCAACCCAGAACAAAAAGTCTGCTTTTACGGTCACTACAAATAACTTGACCAGCTAAAACAGTACAGATTTGGTTGAATAGAAATGTGAGGCCTGTTTTTTTTTTGCGCTGTGTGAAAGGTATAGGTTTAATCACAGAATCAGACTTCTATCTGCACAGTACCGTGTGACTTAGGTTTTTCTGAATGACACTATCAGCACCTTCAATGTAAGATATCCTTTTTGGGATAGATTTCAAGTAGGCCTCATATACCAGAAACTAGTTATTTGGAGAATGGCAAATTTGGGAATAGTTTTTCAACCCAGAACAAAAAGTCTGCTTTTACGGTCACTACAAGTAACTTGACCAGCTAAAACAGTACAGATTTGGTTGAATAGAAATGTGAGGCCTGTTTTTTTTTTTTTGCGCTGTGTGACAGGTATAGGTTTAATCACAGAATCAGACTTCTATCTGCACGGTAGCGTGTGTCTTAGGTTTTTCTGAATGACACTATCAGCACCTTCAATGTAAGATATCCTTTTTGGGATAGATTTCAAGTAGGCCTCATATACCAGAAACTAGTTATTTTGAGAATGGCAAATTTGGGAATAGTTTTTCAACCCAGAACAAAAAGTCTGCTTTTACGGTCACTACAAATAACTTGACCAGCTAAAACAGTACAGATTTGGTTGAATAGAAATGTGAGGCCTGTTTTTTTTTTGCGCTGTGTGACAGGTATAGGTTTAATCACAGAATCAGACTTCTATCTGCACGGTAGCGTGTGTCTTAGGTTTTTCTGAATGACACTATCAGCACCTTCAATGTAAGATATCCTTTTTGGGATAGATTTCAAGTAGGCCTCATATACCAGAAACTAGTTATTTTGAGAATGGCAAATTTGGGAATAGTTTTTCAACCCAGAACAAAAAGTCTGCTTTTACGGTCACTACAAATAACTTGACCAGCTAAAACAGTACAGATTTGGTTGAATAGAAATGTGAGGCCTGTTTTTTTTTTTTGCGCTGTGTGACAGGTATAGGTTTAATCACAGAATCAGACTTCTATCTGCACGGTAGCGTGTGTCTTAGGTTTTTCTGAATGACACTGTCAGCACCTTCAATGTAAGATATCCTTTTTGGGATAGATTTCAAGTAGGCCTCATATACCAGAAACTAGTTATTTTGAGAATGGCAAATTTGGGAATAGTTTTTCAACCCAGAACAAAAAGTCTGCTTTTACGGTCACTACAAATAACTTGACCAGCTAAAAAAGTACAGATTTGGTTGAATAGAAATGTGAGGCCTGGTTTTTTTTTTTTGCGCTGTGTGACAGGTATAGGTTTAATCACAGAATCAGACTTCTATCTGCACGGTAGCGTGTGTCTTAGGTTTTTCTGAATGACACTATCAGCACCTTCAATGTAAGATATCCTTTTTGAGATAGATTTCAAGTAGGCCTCATATACCAGAAACTAGTTATTTTGAGAATGGCAAATTTGGGAATAGTTTTTCAACCCAGAACAAAAAGTCTGCTTTTACGGTCACTACAAATAACTTGACCAGCTAAAACAGTACAGATTTGGTTGAATAGAACTGTGAGGCCTGTTTTTTTTTTTGCGCTGTGTGACAGGTATAGGTTTAATCACAGAATCAGACTTCTATCTGCACGGTAGCGTGTGTCTTAGGTTTTTCTGAATGACACTATCAGCACCTTCAATGTAAGATATCCTTTTTGGGATAGATTTCAAGTAGGCCTCATATACCAGAAACTAGTTATTTTGAGAATGGCAAATTTGAGAATAGTTTTCAAACCCAGAACAAAAAGTCTGCTTTTACGGTCACTACAAATAACTTGACCAGCTAAAACAGTACAGATTTGGTTGAATAGAAATGTGAGGCCTGTTTTTTTTTTGCGCTGTGTGACAGGTATAGGTTTAATCACAGAATTAGACTTCTATCTGCACGGTAGCGTATGTCTTATGTTTTTCTGAATGACACTATCAGCACCTTCAATGTAAGATATCCTTTTTGGGATAGATTTCAAGTAGGCCTCATATACCAGAAACTAGTTATTTTGAGAATGGCAAATTTGGGAATAGTTTTTCAACCCAGAACAAAAAGTCTGCTTTTACGGTCACTACAAATAACTTGACCAGCTAAAACAGTACAGATTTGGTTGAATAGAAATGTAAGGCGTGTTTTTTTTTTGCGCTGTGTGACAGGTATAGGTTTAATCACAGAATCAGACTTCTATCTGCACGGTAGCGTGTGTCTTAGGTTTTTCTGAATGACACTATCAGCATCTTCAATGTAAGATATCCTTTTAGGGATAGATTTCAAGTAGGCCTCATATAGCAGAAACTAGTTATTTTGAGAATGGCAAATTTGGGAATAGTTTTTCAACCCAGAACAAAAAGTGTGCTTTTACGGTCACTACAAATAACTTGACCAGCTAAAACAGTACAGATTTGGTTGAATAGAAATGTGAGGCCTGTTTTTTTTTTTTGCGCCGTGTGACAGGTATAGGTTTAATCACAGAATCAGACTTCTATCTGCACGGTAGCGTGTGTCTTAGGTTTTTCTGAATGACACTATCAGCACCTTCAATGTAAGATATCCTTTTTGGGATAGATTTCAAGTAGGCCTCATATACCAGAAACTAGTTATTTTGAGAATGGCAAATTTGGGAATAGTTTTTCAACCCAGAACAAAAAGTCTGCTTTTACGGTCACTACAAATAACTTGACCAGCTAAAACAGTACAGATTTGGTTGAATAGAAATGTGAGGACTGTTTTTTTTTTGCGCTGTGTGACAGGTATAGGTTTAATCACAGAATCAGACTTCTATCTGCACGGTAGCGTGTGTCTTAGGTTTTTCTGAATGACACTATCAGCACCTTCAATGTAAGATATCCTTTTTGGGATAGATTTCAAGTAGGCCTCATATACCAGAAACTAGTTATTTGGAGAATGGCAAATTTGGGAATAGTTTTTCAACCCAGAACAAAAAGTCTGCTTTTATGGTCACTACAAATAACTTGACCAGCTAAAACAGTACAGATTTGGTTGAATAGAACTGTGAGGCCTGTTTTTTTTTTGCGCTGTGTGACAGGTATAGGTTTAATCACAGAATCAGACTTCTATCTGCACGGTAGCGTGTGTCTTAGGTTTTTCTGAATGACACTGTCAGCACCTTCAATGTAAGATATCCTTTTTGGGATAGATTTCAAGTAGGTCTCATATACCAGAAACTAGTTATTTGGAAAATGGCAAATTTGGGAATAGTTTTTCAACCCAGAACAAAAAGTCTGCTTTTACGGTCACTACAAATAACTTGACCAGCTAAAACAGTACAGATTTGGTTGAATAGAAATGTGAGGCCTGGTTTTTTTTTTTTGCGCTGTGTGACAGGTATAGGTTTAATCACAGAATCAGACTTCTATCTGCACGGTAGCGTGTGTCTTAGGTTTTTCTGAATGACACTATCAGCACCTTCAATGTAAGATATCCTTTTTGGGATAGATTTCAAGTAGGCCTCATATACCAGAAACTAGTTATTTTGAGAATGGCAAATTTGGGAATAGTTTTTCAACCCAGAACAAAAAGTCTGCTTTTACGGTCACTACAAATAACTTGACCAGCTAAAACAGTACAGATTTGGTTGAATAGAAATGTGAGGCCTGTTTTTTTTTTGCGCTGTGTGACAGGTATAGGTTTAATCACAGAATCAGACTTCTATCTGCACGGTAGCGTGTGTCTTAGGTTTTTCTGAATGACACTATCAGCACCTTCAATGTAAGATATCCTTTTTGGGATAGATTTCAAGTAGGCCTCATATACCAGAAACTAGTTATTTTGAGAATGGCAAATTTGGGAATAGTTTTTCAACCCAGAACAAAAAGTCTGCTTTTACGGTCACTACAAATAACTTGACCAGCTAAAACAGTACAGATTTGGTTGAATAGAAATGTGAGGCCTGTTTTTTTTTTTTTGCGCTGTGTGACAGGTATAGGTTTAATCACAGAATCAGACTTCTATCTGCACGGTAGCGTGTGTCTTAGGTTTTTCTGAATGACACTATCAGCACCTTCAATGTAAGATATCCTTTTTGGGATAGATTTCAAGTAGGCCTCATATACCAGAAACTAGTTATTTTGAGAATGGCAAATTTGGGAATAGTTTTTCAACCCAGAACAAAAAGTCTGCTTTTACGGTCACTACAAATAACTTGACCAGCTAAAACAGTACAGATTTGGTTGAATAGAAATGTGAGGCCTGTTTTTTTTTTTTTTGCGCTGTGTGACAGGTATAGGTTTAATCACAGAATCAGACTTCTATCTGCACGGTAGCGTGTGTCTTAGGTTTTTCTGAATGACACTATCAGCACCTTCAATGTAAGATATCCTTTTTGGGATAGATTTCAAGTAGGCCTCATATACCAGAAACTAGTTATTTTGAGAATGGCAAATTTGGGAATAGTTTTTCAACCCAGAACAAAAAGTCTGCTTTTACGGTCACTACAAATAACTTGACCAGCTAAAACAGTACAGATTTGGTTGAATAGAAATGTGAGGACTGTTTTTTTTTTTGCGCTGTGTGACAGGTATAGGTTTAATCACAGAATCAGACTTCTATCTGCACGGTAGCGTGTGTCTTAGGTTTTTCTGAATGACACTATCAGCACCTTCAATGTAAGATATCCTTTTTGGGATAGATTTCAAGTAGGCCTCATATACCAGAAACTAGTTATTTTGAGAATGGCAAATTTGAGAATAGTTTTCAAACCCAGAACAAAAAGTCTGCTTTTACGGTCACTACAAATAACTTGACCAGCTAAAACAGTACAGATTTGGTTGAATAGAAATGTGAGGCCTGTTTTTTTTTTGCGCTGTGTGACAGGTATAGGTTTAATCACAGAATCAGACTTCTATCTGCACGGTAGCGTATGTCTTATGTTTTTCTGAATGACACTATCAGCACCTTCAATGTAAGATATCCTTTTTGGGATAGATTTCAAGTAGGCCTCATATACCAGAAACTAGTTATTTTGAGAATGGCAAATTTGGGAATAGTTTTTCAACCCAGAACAAAAAGTCTGCTTTTACGGTCACTACAAATAACTTGACCAGCTAAAACAGTACAGATTTGGTTGAATAGAAATGTAAGGCCTGTTTTTTTTTTGCGCTGTGTGACAGGTATAGGTTTAATCACAGAATCAGACTTCTATCTGCACGGTAGCGTGTGTCTTAGGTTTTTCTGAATGACACTATCAGCATCTTCAATGTAAGATATCCTTTTAGGGATAGATTTCAAGTAGGCCTCATATAGCAGAAACTAGTTATTTTGAGAATGGCAAATTTGGGAATAGTTTTTCAACCCAGAACAAAAAGTGTGCTTTTACGGTCACTACAAATAACTTGACCAGCTAAAACAGTACAGATTTGGTTGAATAGAAATGTCAGGCCTGTTTTTTTTTGCGCCGTGTGACAGGTATAGGTTTAATCACAGAATCAGACTTCTATCTGCACGGTAGCGTGTGTCTTAGGTTTTTCTGAATGACACTATCAGCACCTTCAATGTAAGATATCCTTTTTGGGATAGATTTCAAGTAGGCCTCATATACCAGAAACTAGTTATTTGGAGAATGGCAAATTTGGGAATAGTTTTTCAACCCAGAACAAAAAGTCTGCTTTTACGGTCACTACAAGTAACTTGACCAGCTAAAACAGTACAGATTTGGTTGAATAGAAATGTGAGGCCTGTTTTTTTTTTTGCGCTGTGTGACAGGTATAGGTTTAATCACAGAATCAGACTTCTATCTGCACGGTAGCGTGTGTCTTAGGTTTTTCTGAATGACACTATCAGCACCTTCAATGTAAGATATCCTTTTTGGGATAGATTTCAAGTAGGCCTCATATACCAGAAACTAGTTATTTTGAGAATGGCAAATTTGGGAATAGTTTTTCAACCCAGAACAAAAAGTCTGCTTTTACGGTCACTACAAATAACTTGACCAGCTAAAACAGTACAGATTTGGTTGAATAGAAATGTGAGGCCTGTTTTTTTTTTGCGCTGTGTGACAGGTATAGGTTTAATCACAGAATCAGACTTCTATCTGCACGGTAGCGTGTGTCTTAGGTTTTTCTGAATGACACTATCAGCACCTTCAATGTAAGATATCCTTTTTGGGATAGATTTCAAGTAGGCCTCATATACCAGAAACTAGTTATTTTGAGAATGGCAAATTTGGGAATAGTTTTTCAACCCAGAACAAAAAGTCTGCTTTTACGGTCACTACAAATAACTTGACCAGCTAAAACAGTACAGATTTGGTTGAATAGAAATGTGAGGCCTGTTTTTTTTTTTTGCGCTGTGTGACAGGTATAGGTTTAATCACAGAATCAGACTTCTATCTGCACGGTAGCGTGTGTCTTAGGTTTTTCTGAATGACACTGTCAGCACCTTCAATGTAAGATATCCTTTTTGGGATAGATTTCAAGTAGGCCTCATATACCAGAAACTAGTTATTTTGAGAATGGCAAATTTGGGAATAGTTTTTCAACCCAGAACAAAAAGTCTGCTTTTACGGTCACTACAAATAACTTGACCAGCTAAAACAGTACAGATTTGGTTGAATAGAACTGTGAGGCCTGTTTTTTTTTTGCGCTGTGTGACAGGTATAGGTTTAATCACAGAATCAGACTTCTATCTGCACGGTAGCGTGTGTCTTAGGTTTTTCTGAATGACACTATCAGCACCTTCAATGTAAGATATCCTTTTTGGGATAGATTTCAAGTAGGCCTCATATACCAGAAACTAGTTATTTTGAGAATGGCAAATTTGGGAATAGTTTTTCAACCCAGAACAAAAAGTCTGCTTTTACGGTCACTACAAATAACTTGACCAGCTAAAACAGTACAGATTTGGTTGAATAGAAATGTGAGGCCTGTTTTTTTTTTGCGCTGTGTGAAAGGTATAGGTTTAATCACAGAATCAGACTTCTATCTGCACAGTACCGTGTGACTTAGGTTTTTCTGAATGACACTATCAGCACCTTCAATGTAAGATATCCTTTTTGGGATAGATTTCAAGTAGGCCTCATATACCAGAAACTAGTTATTTTGAGAATGGCAAATTTGGGAATAGTTTTTCAACCCAGAACAAAAAGTCTGCTTTTACGGTCACTACAAATAACTTGACCAGCTAAAACAGTACAGATTTGGTTGAATAGAAATGTGAGGCCTGTTTTTTTTTTTTTGCGCTGTGTGACAGGTATAGGTTTAATCACAGAATCAGACTTCTATCTGCACGGTAGCGTGTGTCTTAGGTTTTTCTGAATGACACTATCAGCACCTTCAATGTAAGATATCCTTTTTGGGATAGATTTCAAGTAGGCCTCATATACCAGAAACTAGTTATTTTGAGAATGGCAAATTTGGGAATAGTTTTTCAACCCAGAACAAAAAGTCTGCTTTTACGGTCACTACAAATAACTTGA